>NC_040043.1:18837602-18911862 GCF_003713205.1 Coffea eugenioides | reverse complement strand
TGTTTATCTCAATTCACATCTTTTGATGATTACAAAACAAATGGATGTTACTAATACTCTTTGTAGAGATCCTTTTCAGAAATAACACTAAACAGGTCTGTGGACTTAAAGAAAATAAAAGAAGATAAAAAAGGATGAAAAGTGCTGAGGAAGTTGTCGGACGCACAAAAGGAGAGTATCGGACGTCCGACATTCTTTGAGTATTTTCGGACGTGTGAAGAACTCAGACTCGGACGTCCGAAGAAGACAAGCCAGGGCTTCTACAATTACTGATTACGATTGGACGCTCAACACCTGAGTATCGGACGTCCGACAAGCGTTGCTGCACTTCGGATGCAACACTCTGGACACATCGGCCGTCCGAAGGAATTGAAGAGGAAATTCCAAGTGTGCATCTTACCCTCGGACGCATGATGATAAGGGATCGGACGTCCTAAGAGATTCAAGAAAACTTCCAGAACTCATTGATCTCGTTCGGACGCATAAAAACTGAACATCGGACGTCCGACAGCACCAACGGCTAGTTGACTCTTCAGTTGCCTTCTACCCGTTGACAGCATTGATTGAAGAATTTTCTGGTCTCCTATAAAAGGAACAAAGTCAACCATCTCAGGACAACTTTGCACATCAAGTCTACATCAGATTGTGAGTGATTCAAGTGTTAGAATACTCCAAAGGAACATTTGTATTCTTAGCTTGTGCAATTTTCTTGTAGTTTTTCAAGTGTGACACAGCTTCTTCAATAGTGTAGCATTGTGAGGGTTTTTCGTTTGTTTGTAAAACTTCCTTGCTTGACCAAGTGTAGGTTGGGGCAAGAAGGAAGTGATCCTTCCCTTGTACACAGAATATTGGTTGCAAGATTGTTCAACTTGAAGTAACCTGGTATATAAAAGTGCTGTTCAAACTCCAGTAGAGCTTGAAGCCTGGTTTGTTTAACTATTTTCGTTTACAGCTTTTCTATATAAACTGTTCTCCTCTTCATCTCACGAATACCTGTGCTTTCGTGTAATCTGATCCATTGGGTGGTCTTTGAGAAAAGAAAAGTAAGCCGTGAAGAAAAGTGACCTATATCTTAGCTGTTTTTTTTGAAAACCTAATTCACCCCCCCTCTTAGGTTGTCTTCGATCCTTACAATTGGTATCAGAGCTTGGTCTCCTAGAGATTAAGCTCAATCGGCTTGGGAGTAGATATGACAACCAACAATGTCATGTTCTTTGAGGGACAATCTGTTACCAGACCTCCAATGTTCAATGGATCAAACTATGTGAGTTGGAAGGAAAGGATAATTATATTCTTACAATCTATTGATATTGAGTTGTGGTTTATTGTTAGTGAAGGTCCATATGATACAACTATTATTGATGAAACTACTCATAGGTCGAGACAAAAGGCCAGAAGTGAGCTGACTGCTGAAGTTAGAATTCATCTCACTCTAAATGCCAAGGCCATGAACGTTCTATATAGTGCATTGGACTCAAATGAGTCTATTAGAGTCAAAGGCTGCAGATCTGCAAAAGAAATTTGGGATAAACTTAGAGAGATCCATGAGGGAAGCGAGAATGTGAGAGAACAAAAGAAATCCATTCTGGTCACTAAGTATGAATCTTTTAAGATGGAGCCTCATGAAAACATTGACAAAATGTATTGTAGATTCAATGATCTGATCAAGGATTTAGAGGTGCTTGAGAAGGAGTACTCTCTAGGTGAGAAGAACAGAAAAATTCTGAATGCTCTATCAAAGGACTGGGAAAGCAAAGTGACTGCCATTGAGGAAGCCAAGGATCTAAATACTCTATCCATTGAATCTCTGATTAACTCTCTAACTTCTTACGAACTGAAATTTAAATCTAAGATGCAGGATGAAGAAGACACAAAAGTAAGAAGGAGTATTGCTCTGAAAGCTTCACAAGACGAAGATGAAACAGCCTCACAGGATGAAAATGATTTGGAAGGTGATGACAGTGATATTGCACTCATCACAAGAGGTTTCAAAAGATTTCTCAACAAGAGAAGATTCACGAAAGGCGGATCCAGCTATTCCTTACCAAATCAGTCTAATGACTTCAGAAACAGAGGGAAACTGGAATTCAACAAGAAGCTGACTGATAAGTGTTTCGAATGTGGCCAACCAGGATACTATGCAAATGAGTGCCCAATGAAGAAAAAGAAGGAGAACAAGGTTGAACGAAAACCAAAGTTCAACAATTTCCAGATTACCTGGAATGATTGCAACTCAGAAGGCGAAATTGAAGAAGATGAGGAATCTGCTCAAGTGGCTTTCATGGCCATTGGAGATGAAGAGGTAACACAATGCAACTCTCAAATCGACAGTGATAGTGAATCTGATGATGATGTTAATTCTTTTCTAGAAAAAATGCATAACAGCTTGAAAGAATCCTATGTTAAAAATAAGGAACTAAAGCAGAAAATTAGCTTTCTAATACAAGACAATGCAAATCTTTTTCGACAAAACAAGTATCTTAAGTATGAAAATGAGAACCTGAAAAGAACTGAAACTGATGTGATTGCTGAACTTTACAAAAAGAAAAATTTCTGTGACATACTCAGAAGTGAGCAATGTAGCTTAAGAAAAAGGATGGATGATTTATGTCAATTATTACACCATATGAAACAGAACCGTCTTCAAAAGAATGACACTGAACCTTATGTTAATACTCATCAAATAAGACTGAATCAAAATGCAAATGAGTTTGCTATCCACAGGAAAAGGCAAGTCAGATTCATTAAACCTGTTCATTTGATTGATCCAATATCAGTATGCAACTTTTGTTGTCAATTTGGTCACATGAATAGCAACTGTTTTGTTAAGAAAAACATGAGGAATGGCATGAGATGCATGTGGATAGTTAGACATAAGACTAACTCTCAAGGACCCAACATGTAAAGGGTACCAAGTATTATCTTGTGGGTTTGTGTGTAGGTGAACCAGGATAACATTGCTAAAGAATCAAAATGGTTCATTGATAGTGGATGTTCAAGACATATGACTGGTGATGCATCACAATTCATTAAACTCAAGCAAAAAGCAAGTGGAAAGGTAACGCTTGGAGATGATAACAAAGCCAAAACTGTTGGTATTGGTGATGTTGGTAAGAATGGTCAAACCTCTATCCACAATGTTCTTCTCGTTGACAATCTGAGCTACAATTTATTAAGTGTTAGCCAACTGTGTAATAGAAATCTGTTTGTATTGTTCAAAAAGCTTGAATGTCTCATATTTGACTCAAAGTTCAACATTATTTTCAAAGGAAAAAGGGTTAATGATGTCTATGTAGTTGTTCTTGAAAAAATTGATTCCTCCTATCTCAAATGTTTCAAAGTAGCAAATGAGGACCCATGGTTATGGCATAGAAGACTGTGTCACTTCAACATGGATTTGCTAAAGGAAATCTCTAAAAAGGATCTTGTTAGAGGTCTCCCAAAAATCAGATTTGAAAAGGACCGGATATGTGATGCTTGCCAATTTGGAAAAGAAGTCAAGGTATCTTTTAAACTCAAAAAATGTGTTTCTACTTCAAAACCACTTGAACTTTTACACCTTGACCTGTTTGGTCCTACACAAACTACAAGCCTTGGTGGTAAGATATATTGTTTTGTGATTGTTGATGATTACTCTTGATATACTTGGGTGATATTTCTTACTCATAAAGATGATGCCTTTAAGAATTTTACTTCATTGTTTGCTAAAGTGCAAAATCTGCTTGGCTTGAAAATTGTTAGGATTAGAAGTGATAATGGGTCAGAATTCAAGTTCTGTGGTTTTCCAGAATTTTGTGATCATAATGGCATTACTCATGAATTCTCTATTGCTAGAGTCCCCCAACAAAATGGAGTTGTAGAAAGAAAAAATAGAACTCTCCAAGAGGCTGCCAGAACCATGCTTAGTGAATGCAATTTATCAAAATATTTTTGGGCTGAAGCCATAAACACAGCCTGTTATACCATGAACAGAGTTCTCCTAAGACCAATTTTGAACAAAACCTCCTATGAGCTTATGTTTGACAAAAAACCTGTTGTTGGTTACTTTAAAGTATTTGGTTGTAAATGTTTCATTTTGAATATCAAGGAACATCTTGGAAAGTTTGACAAAAAATCTGATGAGGGAATTTTCTTGGGATATTGTGAAAACAAAAGAGGCTTCAGAGTGTATAATCGTAGAACACTGATCATAGAGGAAGCGATACACATTACGTTTGATGAATCTAATGGTGACATTTCTATGAGTTGTGGTGAAGATGATGATACAGGTGTTCAAGAAGAACTAAAGAAGTTAGCAATCAATGATCATGACTCTGCTTCACCAGAAACTGATTTAAAGGATGCTGATACTCAAGACAGTCCAGCTGGAGAAGTGAATGACAGAGATACCGCTACTCCTAATGATCTACCAAGAACCTGGAAATTTGTTCATAACCATCCCAGGGAGCTTATAATTGGTGATCCATCTGAAAAGGTCAGAACTCGTTCTTCTAGACACCTAGTAGATAATCTTGCTTTAGTATCACATATTGAACCTAAAAATGTTGTTGATGCATTGAATGATGAGCACTGGATTTTAGCTATGGAAGAAGAGTTAATCCAATTTGAAAGAAACAAGGTTTGGACCCTGGTTGCTAGACCACAAGACCATCCTATCATTGGCACAAAGTGGGTTTTTAGAAACAAAATGAATGATAAAGGGGAGGTTGTTAGAAATAAGGCCAGGCTGGTGGCTAAGTGATACACTCAAGAAGAGGGGATAGACTTTGATGAGTCCTTTGCACCTGTAGCTAGGCTGGAGTCCATAAGAATGTTTCTAACATTTGCATGTTTCAAGAATTTTAAGTTATTTCAGATGGATGTTAAGAATGCTTTCTTGAATGGTTTTATAGATCAAGAAGTCTATGTTGACCAACCTCCTGGTTTTGAAAATGTATCTTATCCAGATCATGTTTTTAAACTCTCAAAAGCTTTATACGGATTAAAGCAAGCTCCTAGAGCATGGTATGAACGTCTGAGTGAATTTTTAATTGAAAATGGTTTTAAAAGGGGCATTGTAGATACTACACTTTTCACAAAACAAAGCTCACGAGACCTTTTAATTGTGCAAATATATGTGGATGATATCATATTTGGTGCTACTAATGAGAGCTTGTGCAAGGACTTTTCCATCATCATGCAAAAAGAATTTGAAATGAGCATGATGGGAGAACTGAACTTCTTCCTTGGACTCCAAGTGGTTCAAACCCAAGATGGAACATTTATAAATCAAGCAAAATACACCAAGGAGCTGTTGAAAAGATTTGGAATGGAGGATTCAAAGCCTATTGGAACACCTATGTGCACCTTTACCAAACTTGACAAGGATGAGGAAGGTACGAAAATTGAGGAAAAGAAGTACAGAGGTATGATTGGAAGTTTACTTTATTTAACTGCCAGTAGGCCTGACATCATGTTTGCTGTATGCTTATGTGCTCGATTTCAATCCTGTCCAAAGGAATCACACTTGATTGCAGTAAAAAGAATTTTTAGATATCTTAAAGAAACCTTAAACTTTGGTTTATGGTATCCAAAATGTCATGAACTTCCTTTATATGGATTCTCTGATGTTGATTTCGGTGGTTGTAAAATAGATAGAAAAAGTACTACTGGTATATGCAACTTTGTTGGAAATTGTTTGGTATCTTGGTTTATTAAAAAATAAAATGCTATCTCATTGTCCACTACTGAAGCTGAATATGTTGCTGCTGGTACTTGTTGTGCTCAATTGCTATGGATGAAAAACACATTGAATGATTTTGGTTTAGTGTATGAATGTGTACCTATGTACTGTGACAACACTAGTGCAATTAATGTGACAAAAAATCCTATTCAGCACTCTAGGACTAAGCACATTGATATAAAGCATCATTTCATTCGCGATCTTGTCTCAAAGGGGGTAATCCGTGTCCAGTTTGTTTGTTTTAAAGAGCAAATCGCTGATATCCTCACAAAAGCTCTTCCACTGGATCAATTTGTGTTCCTGAGAACAAAACTGGACGTCTTAGAAAAAATATTCTAAGTTTTGTTTTTTGGTCAATCCTTATTGGACGTCCGATGAATTGGAACGGACGTCCGACATTGTTCTTCGTCCAGTTTCAGAAAAATCCTGGTTCGGACGGATGTGTTGGACGCTTCAATACGTTCGGACGTCCGATACTCAAAAATTTGAGCACTATAAGGCAGTTACCTATTCTTCCTAGTTCATTATCTTCCATAGTCTCGGACGCAACCTTTCAGTTTCCTCTCATATTCGAAATTCAAATTCCTCTCTCATCAAACCAAGTTCCAAGAAATTGACTCAACCAACTCCATTACACCCCTATTGCTCATTAACCACTCATAAAAATCACTCCTAACCCCCAACTACCCCATTGTTCCCAATTCACATCCGAAATCCTAACTTTTATAATTCTCTCCCTGCGGCATTTCAGTGCATTCTCATTCTTGCTCATACTGCATTCTTCCTCTGTACAACACGTTCTGCATAAAAAACACATCCACATTGCATCATGGTTAGAATCAGAGGTGAATCTACTAGTGTCGGACGGTCCTTTAGGCTTAGAGATGAGGACATTGAGATTGAGGAACCACCTCCTGTGGCGCCTAAGAAGAAGATTGTGACCCGTGGTGGTAAAGCGAAGCAAATTGCTCAAAGAAAATTGGTTACTCCAACTGCTGAATCATCTGATGAGAGTTGGAAGGGCAGAACTCTGAAGGGAACATTGTTGGTGGAAATAAGGAACCAGAGCAGGCTACCCAGGGTGATG
Source organism: Coffea eugenioides (assembly GCF_003713205.1). Taxonomy (NCBI): domain Eukaryota; kingdom Viridiplantae; phylum Streptophyta; class Magnoliopsida; order Gentianales; family Rubiaceae; genus Coffea; species Coffea eugenioides. The sequence goes on along the minus strand of NC_040043.1, from coordinate 18,905,053 downwards.
AAACTGTCACAAGGTCATCTGGTAAAAAAAAGAGAACTGCAAAGAGGAAGAGCACTGCCCAATCCAAGAAAAAGCAATCTGCTGATCCTTCTGTTGATTAGCAGAATGAACGAAACATTGCTGAGAATCAGCAAACACCTGAACCCTCCACCAGGAAATCTCCAAGGACAAGGTCTGAGGCTCAGAATGTTGGGGCATCTGCCACACAAACCTCGAAAGGGAAACGTTCTGGGAAAGATCCAGTAACACAGCCCATAACAGAACCCACTCCTCTCCCAAAATTCATTGATGATGAAGCCAAAGACAGATTTGAGTTAGTCTCTCAAAAAGGGTTCATCACCCAAAGGCTCATCCTTCCCTACGAATTTCGTAAGCTTGATCTTGAACCTGTCATTAAACTGTTTGAATTCCAGAAATGGACTCATCTTCTGACCATTCCTAATGTCTTTTACCCTGACATGCTTTATCAATTCTTTGCTAATCTTAGAAAGGGTAAATCACACACTGAACTCATCTCTAGGGTCAACTCTATAGACATCACGTTAACTCCTGACATTGTGAATTCCATTCTGAAAACTAGCATTGAATCTGGTTTCAAAGGAAAAATTGCAAATTTCTTTTCATATGAGGAATTTCCTTCTGCCTACCATCATTTTTACATTGCCAAACTCATGACCTATTTTCAAACTCACTTCAATACTCCTGCTGAGGCAAGATTAGATGATCTCAGTCCTCAGAATCTGATCATCTTCACCATCATTTCGAATCTGTTGGTGCCAACTGATGGCCACAGAACAGATGCAAACAAAATGGAACTTTATCTTTTCTACTGCTTTGTTGAAAAAATTCGCATTGACTTTGGTTTTATAATGTGCAAGTTTCTGCTCAAAATTAGCACTGACAGTCGTAGGAAGCTCTCTTATGGCAGATTTCTGACTCCTATCTTTGCACATTTTGAAATACCTTTTTCTGGAAAATCTCCCAAAGACAGTGCTTCATCAGTTTTCTCAAAAGCTTATTTTGAAAGAAAGAATTTAAGATTTTTTGATGGCCATTGGTGCTATAAGGAGACTGTGGCTGAATCCAGAAGGAAAAACCTTCATGAAACCCCTGTCACTCCTAGGACTCCTCGTGATCAGTCAGACTATGTCTCTCCCTTCACCATTCATCCTAGAAAGTCTGCCAGCAAGTCCTTCGCATCCAATTCTGAAGTCATCTCCCTGCTTGAAGACCTCAAACAGCATGTCATGCTTATTGAAGATGGTCTCATGATGACCATGACCCCTGCCCAACAATCCTCCTTCATTGAAAAAAGAAATCTTGTTGTCCCTCCAATACCTGAAAACAATGCAAATGTTCATGGGAAAGAGCCAAGACCTGAGCCCACAGGGCCAACTACTGGTACTGAGACCACACCAGCTTCCAGTTCTCAGCCCAAGGATAAAGGCAAGGCTCCAGCAACTGAGGAAGCATATGAAGATGATGATGAAGAAACTGAGGAAGAAGAGGACCCTGAACAGTTTCGTCTGGCCAGGAGGAGGCCTGGATCATCTAAAATCACCATCTAGGCACTACTAGGTCACTGCACCTTAATCTAGGACTATAGTTCATCTTTTGCATTGCAAAACTTTTGGCTAAGTGATGTACACCTGGTCTGTACAACTGGATATTTTCTACTGTTTATGGATGTTATAACTAAGTGTTTGTTATGAATATTTGTTATGAATGATTGTTTGTTATGGAATCTGCTGAATGAATGTGTTCGTTATGAATGTCTCTGTTGATTCCAAATTGTGCTGAACATGAATGGATTTTGCTGATACTATCTGATATTGCGTGTTATTGATAATGTTTCTGATGGATCATACTGATGTTATCTGATACTGCTGGTATCAAAACTGATACTCACTTTTGTGATGACAAAAAGGGGAGAATTGGATTAGCATTGATGGTATAGAGTAACTAGTTAGGGGGAGTCAGTTTCAGGGGGAGTTGCGTTGCGTTTCTTCCTGAATACTCATGCACTTCGTTAGGGGGAGTTGTTATATCCCAGCTCGTATATTTTTGCTCGATCCAAATGTTTTGTCATCATCAAAAAGGGGGAGATTGTTTATCTCAATTCACATCTTTTGATGATTACAAAACAAATGGATGTTACTAATACTCTTTGTAGAGATCCTTTTCAGAAATAACACTAAACAGGTCTGTGGACTTAAAGCAAATAAAAGAAGATCAAAAAGGATGAAAAGTGCTGAGGAAGTTGTCGGACGCACAAAAGGAGAGTATCGGACGTCCGACATTCTTTGAGTATCTTCGGACGTGTGAAGAACTCAGACTCGGACGTCCGAAGAAGACAAGCCAGGGCTTCTACAATTACTGATCACGATAGGACGCTCAACACCTGAGTATCGGACGTCCGACAAGCGTTGCTGCACTTCGGACGCAACACTCTGGACACATCGGCCGTCCGAAGGAATTGAAGAGGAAATTCCAAGTGTGCATCTTACCCTCGGACGCATGATGATAAGGGATCGGACGTCCTAAGAGATTCAAGAAAACTTCCAGAACTCATTGATCTCGTTCGGACGCATAAAAACTGAACATCGGACGTCCGACAGCACCAACGGCTAGTTGACTCTTCAGTTGCCTTCTACCCGTTGACAGCATTGATTGAAGAATTTTCTGGTCTCCTATAAAAAGAACAAAGTCAACCATCTCAGGACAACTTTGCACATCAAGTCTACATCAGATTGTGAGTGATTCAAGTGTTAGAATACTCCAAAGGAACATTTGTATTCTTAGCTTGTGCAATTCTCTTGTAGTTTTTCAAGTGTGACACAACTTCTTCAATAGTGTAGCATTGTGAGGGTTTTTCGTTTGTTTGTAAAACTTCCTTGCTTGACCAAGTGTAGGTTGGGGCAAGAAGGAAGTGATCCTTCCCTTGTACACAGAATATTGGTTGCAAGATTGTTCAACTTGAAGTAACCTGATATATAAAAGTGCTGTTCAAACTCCAGTAGAGCTTGAAGCCTGGTTTGTTTCACTATTTTCGTTTACAGCTTTTCTATATAAACTGTTCTCCTCTTCATCTTATGAATACCTGTGCTTTCGTGTAATCTGATCCATTGGGTGGTCTTTGAGAAAAGAAAAGTAGGCCGTGAAGAAAAGTGACCTATATCTTAGCTATTTTTTGTAAACCTAATTCACCCCCCTCTTAGGTTGTCTTCGATCCTTACATATACTTGCTATATGGATGATATATGTTGCATCCAAGCTTATATAAGAGGTTGTGGTGGTGGATTGAGGCAAGAAATGAAGAAAGTTTCATTGAATCCCAAAATTTCCAGATTTCTGGAAAATTTGACTTCAGTTCTGTCCGGTTTCAGTGCACTATGTTAGAGGCCGAATTAGGCTTAGCATAAAACATGAAAGTTGTATAAAATGATATTTTATAGGTTCCGACAAAATTTCATCCCAATCGGAACAACGTATCCAGTGAAAAGACCAAAATACCCTCGCTGCCCTAGGATGTTTCTAGTGATCCGTTTTAGACAGTTCATCCGTTTGGCTGTGTTTATTCACTATGATCCATGTAGATTTAGCCATTTTTCAAAACATGAAAGTTTTAGTACTCTGTCTTAGCTTTTTAACGCCTCCAAGAACGCCTTAACGGACTTTGGTAGCCTGAGATATGACCATTTAAATGTAGTACGGTTAATTAGCCGATTAGTTGGAACCTGGTTCTGTGAACTGGGAATTTGATTAGGTTACACTGGAAATTTGACCAAGTGATCTTTATGAAAATTGTAGGCCTTCGTCTTAACTTCGAAATGGTATAAGTTGTACACCAATCCGATAAGCGTAGCCTCAGATGTGTTCTTTCTGCAAAAACCCGTCAAATCTGTCTTTTGTAAACTTCATTTCCGCACTTGTTATTAGTTGATTTATATCCTTGTATTGTCTTGAGCCTATGGAACGGATATTGAAATGCATTTGTGTTGTGTATAAACTTGGGGTTGAATGAGAAAAATAATGAAGCCAAAATGGCTGGAAAATTAGGTAAACACAAAGGGCATGCTGCCCAAATTTACGCTCAAGAACTAGAGAAATACACTTGCGACTTGGGTAAAGTTGATTAATGACTATCACCTGAACCATCTAGGACATTTGCTACTTTGGTTATCGAGGGTTATACGTTAGAACCTAGCCGAACTTGTACCCTTAGGAAAAGCGGTAATAATCACTATAAATCTGTTTTCCTTGCACTTTTGACTCAAAAGTTATTTCCAAGTATACATTTACAAAATTTTTCAGTTTGAAAAGCGAGCAACCGTTTCACGACTATTCTCCAAGTGAATTTCAATTTCTTGATTCTTATTGAACGAAACGTCTAAGTTTCGAACCTTAGTTGATTTTCAAAGTTCTTAAATCAAGTTTTATCGCAGATTTGGACTCCAAACCCGGAGTACCACCCAGACGCGAACATTAGAGGCACTACTTTTGGTGAGTGCTTCCAAATATCTGATTGAACTTGATATTTGTGATTTATCTTTGACCAATGTGATTACATGATATATAAGTGATTTGATCGGGCAAGGGTGTACTTTATCGCACTTGCCCTAACGAGAATTGTTCTTGTTTATCGATTTCACTTGACTTGCTCTACATGCATATGAATTGTATCTTGTCTGGAATTCCAGAAACCCTGTGGCTAGTTAATCGAGTCGAGCCGGCAAGGGTCTGGTCGATTAGATAACGAACCCTGGGTAACTAGTAATGTCGAGTGGAGTGTTATCTCCTCGGCTAATCGGTATACTCGAGTATTACCACCCGTGTTTCGTGTGGCGTGCGGGCCCGGATAAGGGGGTTGATTGGTGGACGGAGACTGGCGTGAAGTGGGTTTTTCTTTCTGGACTAGTTATTACTTGAAAGTTGACGGAGTGTCAACTACCAATCGATCAAGCTGGGATGGAGCCGAGACATGAGCCACTGTATCCTTACATGTGAATATGATCCATATATTCTTGATTACCTGAAGTATTATCTCTTTGATTGGACTTGTTTGCTCGCTATTTCACTATTACACTGTTATTACTTTGTTTGATGGCCAATTTGATATTTGGAACTTCACTGAGCTTTGGCTCACTCCGTTAGTTTTGTTTTCCTTACAGGGGTACGAGCGAGGCGTGAGACGTGTAAAGACTAGCGTAGTCTAGTTGTTTTGACTTTTGACTTGTACTCGCGCTATTACTCGAATAGAATGTTTTGTATCTGGATTGTATACACTTTGAACCAGTTTGGGTATATTGAGGCTTTGTATCTTGATTGTGCATCAATGTAATTTATAAGCTTGAATTGCGATGTTATTTATGGTCCATGGATGTATGCACGTGATACGAGTGAGTGAGTCCTAGGCGAGAGTTGGGCAGGCGGTCCGCTGAACCCTTTGGTACGTCTTACGGGGAGGTGGTCGTCACAAGTTTGGACATCCACAGTCGCCCTTAGTCCTAGATTATCCTCTCGAGCTACCCTAGTTTCCTCAGATAACCACCTCCGATAATCGTTTACCGCTAGCACCACATCGTTAGGGTACGAGTAAGTCCTCGAACAATCACGTGAAAACCTAGTTCGACGAACTGGGGTCCACTGCCAAAGATGGCCCTAAGGCCTACTCTCGATAACAAATCGCTGGAAGGTGCCTCAAAGGTGACCCATCTCCATCATTTCTTTCTATGACCTACAATTAACCCATAAAACTAAAGGTTAGGACCTTACGATCACTGGTTGTGAGAACCCGTAATTTTCCATTTTCTAGTTTTATTCGGTTTACTGGCATGTTTTCTGCATTTTCTTTATTCGAAAAGTTTCTAGATAATTTGTATGAGTAAATATAGTTTTTAGAAGATTTTTCTAGTATCGGTTAGATTTGGAGTAATTAAGAACGTATATCGGACGTGGGACCCGCTAGTGCGAAAAATTCAGAAAAATTCGGCCAGTTAGGTTAAGTTTTGGATACTGGGTTTAATTTACCGGGTACTAAGAGATAATTAGAGGTTACCAAGTGGATTGGTGTGAGAGGAAACAAAGTGATATACATACATTAAATAGGGTGACAAGTGTCACCATATGATTGGATCTTGCATTTTGACTACTATTCACCTTTTTACCAATTGACAAATAAATCAAAAAAATTACCAAAATCATCTTCATTGCAAGCTTATTGTGGCCGGCTCTCTCTCCAAGCAAAAGAAAGGAAAAGCTCTCCAAGTTCATGCTTCAATCTTGCTCAAATCCAACAAATCAATCATTTAATCTTGCAATTACTCCATAAAAACCCTTAAGTGAGTGGTTGTGAGGTGATTAGTGGAGTTGTTTGGAGGATTAAGGTGCCAAGTTGTTCCTTTTCTTGCATTTCAAGGTGAGTAGCTAGGGAATGCTTCCTTGGTCTTGATAATGTCAAAGTAATGATTTGTGCTGATTAAATGTGTGATTGGGTGAAGATATCTTGAATTGGGTTGAGATTGGTGAATTTTTTTGATTATATCATGAATTTTCTGTTTCATATGTGTAATATGGTGTGGCTTTGTATGATGATGGGAATTGATCTAGAATGAAGCTAGAAGGTGTAAATTGTGGGTAATTGCAGAAAATTTCTGCTTTGGAAAGAAATTTTGGAAGTTAGGGTTTTATTTCCCCTCATTCTGCCCGGCACTGTTCATCATAGTTAGAGGTCGAATTAGCCTGCAAAATTTCAGGCCAATCGCAGTAGCGTAGCTTATGAAAAGACTGAAATACCCCTGCTGCCCTGTTTCTACCCGAACTTGATAATTGCTTCTGTAATTGGTTAATTTGGTTGGGAATACTTCTGATTTGGTTGTTGACGTCTTCTTAAGAAATGTAGCCTGGTGTCTTAGCTTTCGGATGGCTTTGGAATCACTTGATTTGGACATAGGTAGCCTGACTTATGATGTTTGAACCAGAATTCGGTTTGTAAACCTGTTTTGACGGTGCTGGTTTGGTATATTGATCTTTTGACCTAGTTGCACTATGAACTGGTCTGAATAGCCTTCTTCAACATTGTAGCCCTACTTCTGAGCTTCGAAACGGTGTGTATTTTACCTCCATCCGATAATCGTAGTGCCAATGGTGCCAAAACCGCAAAATGATGTCAAAAACTGTTTTTATGGTTTAGAGTTTAATTCCATTTCCGGATTTCCCTGGTTTACTCTAGTGCTTATACATTCTTATGGAGCCCTATTTTGGTAGTAGGTGGAATTGGTTTATCACTTGTAATCGAGTCTTATTGTGCTTATTTGAATATTTTAGGGCGTGACGGTGAGTAAAGACGCTCTTTGGGCGGAAGTTTACGAAATTCTACTTGCTTGCTTGGTGAGTGTACTACTCACTTGCTTGTTACTGTGTGACTTTGTTTATTTGAACTGGATGCCTTGAATGCTTATTTGCACTGTTGAAACTGATTAAAGTGAGGGTGTACTTGATCGCCCTCACCCCCTTTTGTATTATACACGACTGTCTACTGTTTCACTGTGGTACTTGAAATGTACATGGAAAATTGGATTTGGTGTCATTTGGACGAGGATCCAACGACTTTTACTGTTACTACTGAGCTCAACCCCATTGGTAGTCGATTGAATCGAGCCAGCGAGGGCTTGGACGTGAAAGTTGACGAGCCATGGGGACTGTTATATGGAATCTTGTAGATAGTGAGACTCTTGATTCCGGTATACTCGAGTATTACCAAATTTCTACTGTTTGGAGTTCGGGCCGCGGTAGGGGTATTTTGGGTGGTGTCGCGCCCCACTTTTTGAAGTGTGTGAAAGTAGTGTGTATGTGAACGTGTGTAAAGATGAAAATAAAAGGCCGGGGGATTGTGAAATGCGACGGTTTGGCCAAATAAAGTTCAAAAAGGGTTTTTGAATGGAAAATGGAGTCGCCACTTGGTATAGAGTTAGGGTGTACCAAGTCACCCAAAAAGTGATTTTTGGAAAGAAAAGTAAACAAACCCTTTTTAAAGAACTTTTAGGTCTACGTAACCAAAGAAAGGGATCGGGGGTCACATTTGATAAGGGAGAAGGCAAAGGCAAAGCCTAAGGCACTCCCTTACCCTAGCCAAAGCTAGTTGCGTGACTTAGCCCTTCTTTTCTTAATTCTTCTACCCAAAATATGTGTTGCATGTTGGATGTGACTAATGGATATGAAAAAAAATGCAATCCTAAATCTAAAATGTCTCTTATGAGGCTTTTTGGTCCCAATCACATGAATTGTGATGGCCAGTAAGGAAAGCCCTCATAGAGGTCACGAATAATGCAAATGAAGACCCAAATATAAGTGCAAGTGTGCACATGTAAGATAGTGCAATGTGTGCAAATGTAAGAAAGATGCAATGTGTGCAAATGTAAGAAAGGTGCAATGTGTGCAAATGTAAGAAAAGTGCAATGTGTGCAATTGAGAATGAAGGTGTTTGTGTGCAAGTGGATGAAAATATGGCATAAATAGTAGTAAATGCATATAAGTGCAATTGGGTGCAATTTGTGAGGTAGAAAATAAATAAGTGATAGGGGAATAAGAGAAATGTGTGAACATGGCATGTGGAGTGAGAAAAATATAAGTAGTGAGAAAATGTAGATAGAAAATGAAAAAAGTGATATGGTAAAATGGAGGTGCATGAACCTAGAGGAATGCATCAAGTCGGGTACGGGAATGACTCCTAATTTCACGACTTTAATTTTCCCTTTGATTAAAAGGAAGAACTAGCGTGCTAAGGCTATTTTGTAGCCACACTCGCTCGTTTCCCTTATCGAAAGGGGACTCTCAAGCAAATGTACCCTATAACTAGTATGGAGGATGCAAAAACCTAAAATGAAGGGGAAAGGATTGGAGAAGCATGCAAATGCTAAAAAACTAAGAAAAATGCATGAAAAATGTAGTGAAACATGCAAATGTGTACTAACAAGAAGAGATACCTAAGGGTCTAGCGTTGGACTAGCCCATATCTAGGAATTCCTACTAGCATTGGACTAGTGGAAAACGGAGCAATGAGCCACAACTAGCGTTGGACTAGTGTGGTGTCGTGCATTCATCCATCAAGTTCATCTATGACTATAGAAAGCAAGTAGACATGCAAATCATCTATAAACACGTAGCACATAACACTTAGCATGCTCGACTAAATGCAAGAACCTAATAAAGCAAATTAACACATAACAACAAAAGCAAGCAATGAACCTATTACATTTGCTAACTAAAACAAAAGGGGAAGGGAAAAATGGACAAAATTGCTCTCCAAGCCCTATCTATTACAAGCCAAGAGGTGCACACATACCCCATAAAAGAATGACTTAATAAAAGCGAAAGTAATTGAAATAAATGAAAGGAATTAAGGAAAAGCAAGGAAAAGAGGTGTACACATACCCCATAAAAGAATGACTTAATAAAAGCGAAAGTAATTGAAATAAATGAAAGGAATTAAGGAAAAGCAAGGAAAACAAAGTAAACATGCAATTCTCACTTAGCACGTTGGATCACATAGGGTCAAATAAAGTCAAGATAAGGGATGGAGTGTACCTCCCTTGAATCGATGCCCTAATGGAGTGAAATTACTTTTACCCTCCAAAATAAAAGAAAGGGTCAAGTGTGAGAACCCGTAAATTCCTCTTAATAATTTTCCTAGGGTTTATCCCCTTTAATGGCATGTTTTCTGCATTTTCTGGCTTAGGAAATTTTTCTGGTGAATTTTATGAGTAAATATAATTTTTAGGTGATTTTTCTAGTATTGACTAGGTTTTGAGAAATTAAGAGTGAATACCAGACGTGGGACCCACTAGTGCGAAAAGTTCGGCAATTTTCGGCCAACTAGGTTAAGTTTTGGATACTGGATTTAATTTACCAGGTGTTAAGGGATAAGTAGAGGATGTTATTTGGATTGGTGTGAGAGGGAACAAAGAGATAGAGATTCATTAATTAGGTGACAAGTGTCACCATTTGGTTGGATTGACTTGTATGACCACTATTCATGTCTTTACCAAATTAATATCAAAATTGACCAAAAATTTCCTTATTTTCTTCTCTCCTTGGCCGATTCTCTTCAAGCAACAAAAGGGAAAGAAAACTCTCCAAACTCTTGCTTCAATCTTGCTCAAATTCAACCAATCAACCGTTTAATCTTGTTTTTGTTCCATAGAAACCCTTAAGGGAGTGATAGTGAGTTGTTTTGTAAAGTAATTTGGAAGATTTAAGTGCAAGGTTGCTCCATTCCTTTGGGTATCAAGGTGAGTAGTGAAGAAACTCCTTTTCTCTTTCCAATAATGCTTAATGAGCAACCTAAGTGAGTTAAAGTGATGATCTTTGGTGTTATTTCATGATTTTGGTTGAGATTGATGACACTTTCTATTTAATTAGGATTTTTCTGTTTTCATATGATTATTATTATGTGGTTATGTATGATGTTTGGAAATGATATTTGAGGAAGCTAGGAGGTGGAAAAAGTGATTAATTGCAAGAAATTTCTGTTTTGGAAGAAAATTGAAAAAACTAGGGTTCCTTGTTCTTCATTCTGTCCGAAATTTTAGGTCCTAGTTAGAGGCCGAATTGGCCTTGTATTAAAACATGAAAGTTGTAGGGAATGACATTTTAGAGGTGCCTACAAAATTTCAGGACAATCGGAGTAGTGTAGAGTGAGATAAGTCGAAATTACTATTGCTGTTCTGGTTTTACCCGAAGTTGGGAATTGCGACTGTAATTGGTTGTTTTGGTCTGGAATGCTTCCGAATTGGTTGTTGAGGCCTTCTGATGAAATTTAGCCCTGTTTCTTAACTTTCAGATGGTTTTGGAATTTCTGGATTTGGACTTGGAGAGCCTGATTTATGATGTTTCCTCTAGAATGCGTTTTGGTGAATCTGTTTTACGTTTTTGATATAGTATCTTGCATTTTTGACCTGTTTGCACTCAAAACTGGGTTGAAACAAGATTAAACGGTTGATTGGTTGAATTTGAGCAAGATTGAAGCAAGAGTTTGGAGAGTTTTCTTTCCCTTTTGTTGCTTGAAGAGAATCGGCCAAGGAGAGAAGAAAATAAGGAAATTTTTGGGCAATTTTGATATTAATTTGGTAAAGACATGAATAGTGGTCATACAAGTCAATCCAACCAAATGGTGACACTTGTCACCTAATTAATGAATCTCTATCTCTTTGTTCCCTCTCACACCAATCCAAATAATATCATCTACTTATCCCTTAACACCTGGTAAATTAAATCCAGTATCCAAAACTTAACCTAGTTGGCCGAAAATTGCCGAACTTTTCGCACTAGTGGGTCCCACGTCCGGTATTCACTCTTAATTTCTCAAAACCTAGTCAATACTAGAAAAATCACCTAAAAATTATATTTACTCATAAAATTCACCAGAAAAATGTCCTAAGCCAGAAAATGCAGAAAACATGCCATTAAAGGGGATAAACCCTAGGAAAATTATTAAGAGGAATTTACGGGTTCTCACACTCTCTCCCCCTTAAAAGAATTTCGTCCTCGAAATTCCTTATCATTGACTACTCCGGGATTAAATTGAGCATTATACTTAGCTAACCGATCTGTACCCCTTCACTGGCCAAGTTCAGTAAATTCTTACCTTCCATGAGTTTTACTTGGTCTAGGCAATAATACTAAACCAAAATAAGCACGTTGCATGTGAGTAACACTCAAAACTTTTATGATAACACACATTTATACATTCCAAACAAGATCAAAACATATATATACAAGCCGGTCAAAATTAAGCCACACACATATATACAGCCAGTTAAGTCTAGTACAAACATAAACGATCCACCGAGGAATGGCCTTTCTAGTTCACCAAATCCTTTCTAACCTAGGCCCTCATATCTTTCGTATCCGGGCGCAAGAATCCCATCTAAGATAATTCACAACTCGAGCCGGCCGGTCCCAAGAGTAAACCATCCTTATTAAAGATTCCTACCCGACATACATACCTAGCTTCCTCGAGTCCCCTGATAATGATTCGTACACTTATCACTTGCCCGGTTCATAACTTATGCTCAAACGAGCACTTAGACATATTCATGAAATTAGGACCACAACGCCACTTGGCCCAGTCTCACTCCGCGCAGAGACCACGCGAAGTGGCTCTGATACCACTTGTAACAGCCCCACCTTCCCCTAAGGCGAACCAAAGGGGTTAGCGGATTGCCTGCCCAGCTCTCGCCAGGACTACGGATCCGTTTACGTCAATCTAATACGTTCCGGAACTTACCAATGCGCGCAACCAAGTCAAAATGGTAACATAACCCAAAATAAGAAAATGAAATCCGGAGTCGGCCATGATAGTTACCGACCCGTCAGAACCCAACCGAAAGAGCACGCAAACATTCACATCTGAACTTTAGCGATTACAATCCAAAATGACATACAAAAGTTTTCAAAAGTTAATACATATACACGGTTTGCCAAATCAAAAGAGAAAACGCCCCAAAAGTACACTTAGGGTTTTACTACATGAGCTATACAAAAGATATGTTCAACTAGCTCAATTTGGCAGCCATTTGTCAAATCCAGACCAAAAGGGTTTATTTTCCTGTAAGGAAAACAAAAGGGAACAGAAAGGGGTGAGCTTGCGCTCAATGAGGTACCAAACAGATAGCAATAAAATCATGGCATTTCACGTTTAGCAAATCAAGTACACATGCCAGATGTAAAGCAAAGGAACCAATGATTCAAATCAGAAGGATACGGGTGGCTCTCAGGAGCCAAATTTCCAGCGCAGTACTTGATCCAAACCGGTTGACTCTCCGTCAACGTATATAGAACCAACGCGTCCGTAGACCCCTCTTTACACCGAATTCCGTCCACCAAACACCCCTTTACCGGGCCCGCTCACCGTAACAGAACAGAAATGGTAATACTCGAGTATACCGGAATCAAGGGTCTCAATACCCAAAGATCCCAAAACAGACTACCGTGGTTCGTTATCTAATCGTCCAGGCCCTTGCCGGCCCGACTCGAATAACTTAGCCACAGGATTTGAGCTCATAGGTCACAGAAATCCGAACAGATGCAGACACAGATAACAGATTCAAATTTTGCATAGTAAATTGGCATATGAACAGACAAGAGAACGAGTGTGATAAAGTACACCCTCGTCTCAAACAAATTAAACAGATTGCAGAGCAGAAATCAAGTTAAGCAGCAATGGAGGAGAGTGGTACACTCACCGGTTCAACTTCAAAAGTTTTCACTTCAGATTGGCCTTAATCGCCAAGAAACCCTAAAATAATCAAAATAAACCAATTGAAGGTTTCACTTCCAGAATCGAGTAAACAGAATGCACATGTGAGGCTCGACTACTAGTCGTATGCCTCGCCAAATAATTACTAATGCAAGGGTGCAAAATATGATTTTTGGGAACAAAAAGGTAACATGAAGACCTAGGTTCAACAACCCAAAAGCCCTTCATTTCTACCAAAAGGCAAATCCAACTTAAAGGAACCAAACGGCCTAGAAAATCGGGCAGCACTTCCCCTAAAATTCTTACTTTTCCAGCCATTAAGGCTTCATTATTTCCTCGAATCAGTCCCAACATCTCACACAAAATTCACCTCATTTCCAAAAGCCATTCACTAGGCTCAAAGTAAAAGTTAACTAAGACATGACCGGAATAAGAGTAAGCCTTAAAACATGCAAACAAGTACAATGAGACTCGATAACTAATCATAAATCAGTGCCAAATATGACCCCAATAGGGTTCCATAAGCATATATAATCATTAGAGAAAACCAGAAATTCAGAAATGCAAGCCTTAAGGGAGTGATAGTGAGTTGTTTTGTAAAGTAATTTGGAAGATTTAAGTGCAAGGTTGCTCCATTCCTTTGGGTATCAAGGTGAGTAGTGAAGAAACTCCTTTTCTCTTTCCAAAATGCTTAATGAGCAACCTAAGTGAGTTAAAGTGATGATCTTTGGTGTTATTTCATGATTTTGGTTGAGGTTGATGACACTTTCTATTTAATTAGGATTTTTCTGTTTTCATATGATTATTATTATGTGGTTATGTATGATGTTTGGAAATGATATTTGAGGAAGCTAGGAGGTGGAAAAAGTGATTAATTGCAAGAAATTTCTGTTTTGGAAGAAAATTGAAAAAACTAGGGTTCCTTATTCTTCATTCTGTCCGAAATTTTAGGTCCTAGTTAGAGGCCGAATGGGCCTTGGATTAAAACATGAAAGTTGTAGGTAATACCATTTTAGAGGTGCCTACAAAATTTCAGGTCAATCGGAGTAGTGTAGAGTGAGATAAGTCGAAATTACTATTGCTGTTCTGGTTTTACCCGAAGTTGGAAATTGCGACTGTAATTGGTTGTTTTGGTCTGGAATGCTTCCGAATTGGTTGTTGAGGCCTTCTGATGAAATTTAGCCCTGTTTCTTAACTTTCAGATGGTTTTGGAATTTCTGGATTTGGACTTGGAGAGCCTGATTTATGATGTTTCCTCTAGAATGCATTTTGGTGAATCTGTTTTACGTTTTTGATATAGTATCTTGCATTTTTGACCTGTTTTCACTCAAAACTGGGTTGAGTGACCTTCTGTAATGTTGTAGCCCTGTCTTTTAGCTTCGAGATGGTGGATATTACACCTTCATCCGATAATTCTAGGGCATTTGGTGCCGTTACCGCAAAAAGAAGTCAAAAACTGTTTTTTTTTTCAGGGCCAAAGCTAATTGCATTTCTGAATTTCTGGTTTTCTCTAATGATTATATATGCTTATGGAACCCTATTGGGGTCATATTTGGCACTGATTTATGATCAGTTATCGAGTCTCATTGTACTTGTTTGCATGTTTTAAGGCTTACTCTTATTCCGGTCATGTCTTAGTTAACTTTTACTTTGAGCCTAGTGAATGGCTTTTGGAAATGAGGTGAATTTTGTGTGAGATGTTGGGACTGATTCGAGGAAATAATGAAGCCTTAATGGCTGGAAAAGTAAGAATTTTAGGAGAAGTGCTGCCCGATTTTCTAGGCCGTTTGGTTCCTTTAAGTTGGATTTGCCTTTTGGTAGAAATGAAGGGCTTTTGGGTTGTTGAACCTAGGTCTTCATGTTACCTTTTTGTTCCCAAAAATCATATTTTGCACCCTTGCATTAGTAATTATTTGGCGAGGCATACGACTAGTAGTCGAGCCTCACATGTGCATTCTGTTTACTCGATTCTGGAAGTGAAACCTTCAATTGGTTTATTTTGATTATTTTAGGGTTTCTTGGCGATTAAGGCCAATCTGAAGTGAAAACTTTTGAAGTTGAACCGGTGAGTGTACCACTCTCCTCCATTGCTGACTTCTGAACTTGATTTCTGCTCTGCAATCTGTTTATAAAATGGAGACGAGGGTGTACTTTATCACACTCGTTCTCTGTCTGTTCATATGCCAATTTACTATGCAAAATTTGAATCTGTTATCTGTGTCTGCATCTGTTCGGATTTCTGTGACCTATGAGCTCAAATCCTGTGGCTAAGTTATTCGAGTCGGGCCGGCAAGGGCCTGGACGATTAGATAACGAACCACGGTAGTCTGTTTTGGGATCTTTGGGTATTGAGACCCTTGATTACCGGTATACTTGAGTATTACCATTCTGTTCTGTTTACGGTGAGCGGCGCCCGGTAAAGGGGCTGTGGATGGTGGACGGAATCGCGTGTAAAGAGCGGGTCTACGTACGCGTTGGTTCTAGATACGTTGACGGAGAGTTCAACCGGTTTGATCAAGTTACTGACGCTGGAAATTTGGCTCCTGAGAGCCCAACCCGTATCCTTTCTGCATTTGAATCATTCGCGTTCCTTTGCTTACATCTGGCTGTGTACTGGATGCTAAACGGTGAAATCCATGATTTTATTGCTATCTGTTTGGTACCTCAATTGAGCGCAAGCTCACCCCTTTCTGTTCCCTTTTGTTTTCCTTACAGGAAATAAACCCTTTTGGTCTGGATTAGACAAATGGCGTCCAAAATTTGAGCTAGTTGAAACCATATCGTTTTGTATAGCTCATGTAGTAAAAAACCCCTAAGTGTAACTTTTGGGGCGTTTTTCTTGCATTTGGCAAACCGTGTATATGTATTTAAACTTTGAACTTTGTATGTCATTTTGGATTGTAATCGCTAAAGTTCAGATGTGAATGTTTGCGTGCTCTTTCGGTTGGGTTCTGACGGGTCGGTTACTATCATGGCCGACTCCGGATTTCATTTTCTTATTTTGGGTTATGTTGCCATTTTGACTTGGTTGCGCGCATTGGTAAGTTCCGGAACGTATTAGATTGACGTAAATGGATCCGTAGTCCTGGCGAGAGCTGGGCAGGCAATCCGCTAACCCCTTTGGTTCGCCTTAGGGGAAGGTGGGGCTGTTACATCAAGGCATCGCTTTAATTGGCAAATGATCATGAAATTGAGAATAATCATGAAATCGAAAATAAACATGAAATTGAATCAATTAAATCATGTAAACAACCTTTATTTAAGAAAAGAAAACAAAGCTGGGACTTAATTGCAAGATTAACAAAAGTTTTGGGGTCAAAATTAAAGAAAAATAAAGTTCAAGGACCTACTTGCAATTAAATTGAGGACCCAGTTGAAAGAAAATGAAAGTGTCTAGGGCCACCGTATAGTTAAGGAGAAATCTAGGGACTGATTTGCAAATCCATTTACCAGGTTCCTAGTCAAACAGGCCATTGGGCCATTTTCTAACTTCTTCTTGGGCCAAGACCACTTGGCCCGATTAGAAGTCCAGGGGAATGACATAGGCCAACCCATTTTTTTACCAAATAAACCCAACCCAAATTAATCACAAACCCAACCAAAAGTGTTGGATTTTAACCTTCCAAAGCCCACAAGAAACCCAAACAGATGTTATTAAGTCCACTTTCCAAGCCCAACCAAATATTATTACCCAAAAACCCAAACTATAAAACTAAACCCAACAAAATTAGCCAATCAACTAAAATTGTTAAGCCACCATTATGATCTAAAACCCAAAATTAATTGATCCCAAAAAGTCACATAAAATAGGCAAACATAGGATTAAGCTCAAGAAAGGCAAAATGGATTTGATTTTTCCAAATTTTGAGGCCACGGTGAACAAGGGGTACTTGAGGGATTAAAATGCAACAAAAGCAGGGACCTAATTGAGGGACTTATGATGGTGTTAGAGGCAAATATGAAGCTCAGGAAAAAAACAGGACCAAATCACAAAACAAAAGAAAATGGAGGGACTGAAATTGCAATTTTGGACAAGTGATCATCTTCTCCAACGAGCTAATGTCAATTAGCGTTTCAGCAACCAGAAATCTGGTTTCAATTTCTAACCATTTCAACGAACAATGAGACTCACAACACTCCCTCTCATAACATCAATTCGAATTCAAGCATAGAGATATGAGACTAAAACAAGAAAACTACAACAAATCAACACAACTTTCTACCATGAAAAAACTGTTTAGTATGTTCGGACAAGCAAAAAAACCATCCGAATGTTCCATTTTCTTCATACGTAAAACGCGGGCGAAATCATCTTCAAGTAGAATGTTCATTCGGGCATTTTAATAAACAGCAAATGGGCATGAAAAAACTCAACAGATTTCTGCTCAATTTATATTATAACTAGTCCTAAAATTTGCCTCAAACACAAGAGAAATTCAATCCAATCCACACATAAACCGTGTATGTCCCAAAATCTTGTATAACCAACAAGAGATTGCCATAAGTAAAGTCACGGAATTGACCTTTGAAAGCTTCAGAAATTTGAACCGAAATCTGAAGGAAAAGGTTAACTTACAGTGTTTTCTCCCTGGTGAAGCCCACGGGTGGCGATGGTGAATTGCGATGGTGGCGGTGGATTCCAGTTAGACGAAGCCTTCCTCTGTTTCCTTTTCAGTCTTTTTCTCTTCCGTTGCTTGCCCGACAGTTTCCTCCTTGCTAATCCCTTGTTCGCCGCCCCTTTCACCCTTTAGCCTTGCCATGTTTTCTTTCTCGCCCAAGCCGCCAATCATTCTTCCTCTGTTTCTTTTGTTTTTCCAGCTGCCCTCTTCTAGCTTAATCAGACTCCTAGTAGCCAAAAATGGCCTGCGGGTTCAGGTCATGAAAGGCCTTAGCATACGAGCCTTGTTGCCACTGAAGCTGCATCTTTCACATCCTCTCCAGCTCTTATTTTTCTGTCTTTCTCCGCCGCCTCTATTGCCTTTCTATTCCTCTGTTTTTCATTCAGCCCTTTCACTCTGCCCTCAAATTCTTCCTTTTTTTTTTTTCCATTCTCTCCTTTTGCTTTCCGTCTAGATTTTCAGCCTTCTTGTTGTCCTTTCTCTGCCGTTGTTTCCTTCTTTTTTTTCCCTAGTTTTCGTTTCTGCTCCTTTTCTTGTTGTTCCGCCATCCCTCTGTTTTTCGTTCAGCCCAGCCATCCGAAGCTTTCTTCCCGGCTCCCTTTTCCTTTTTGCTCTACCCTATTTCCTTAGCCTTCCCCCGTTTTTTCTTTCTCTCTCTCGTTTTCAAGCTCTCCCCCGATCCTTTTCCTGCGGCTACTATCAAATGCCACCCCCCTTCATACCAAACCCTTCATCCCACGGCTCTCCTTTGCTGCCTCTCCTCTTTTCCATTTTAGCCTTACACCTTGCATGGAAGCTTCCCCCATTTAGCCAGGTGTCTGGCCACCTGGAACCACCAGCCTTCACCTCTAAAATTGCAGCCAAAGGGCTGCCCGAGCCCTTCCTTGCAAGCTGCGAAAATACGCAGCTTGCATGTCGCGGCCCCTTTTTTTTTTTTTTTGTTAAATAATAATTTAACAAAATTAATAATAAAGCTAAGTAATAAAAAACAACAATTTAAGCAATATCACATCAAAATATACAAACTAAAAACAACAAAGTTGCCATTTTTCAATCTTTTTTTCTTCATTTTTCACTTTCATCTTTTTTCCTCTTTTTCCTCTTTTTTTTTTAATCAAATTAGTAAATAAAATAAATGCTCGTAAACTAATTAAAATACAATAAGAGGCACGAAACAGGAAACAACCAAAATAAACCTAAAATTGAAACAAATAAATCTAAAATTAAACTAATTAAAAAATAAAATTCGAAACCAAAAATTTGGTGTCTACAGTTTGCCCCTCTTTGTCTGAGTTTTGAAAAAACTTGAGACAAAGAAGTAGACACCAAATACTTACCTGTGTTATTTGGCTGTGAACGACTCGAACGATGGGGACTGACCCCTTTTGATGAGATTGACTGGGACGAGAAATTTAAAACGAGACTGACCCGAACAAGAATTTAAAACGGGACTGGCCCGAACAGGAATTTAAAACGTGGACTGACCCGAACAGGAATTTAAAACGGGACTGACCCGAACAAGGTTTAAAATCGTGGGGCTGGCCCGAACAAAATTAAAATCATGGGACTGACCCGAATAAAATCTAAAATCATGATGCACACTAGTGGGACTAACCCATGTTCAGTGGCGATAAAAATGCACACTAGTGGACTGACCCAACGGCTAGCGGCAAAATAAAAGAAATGCGCACTAGTGGGACTGACCCAACGGCTAGTGGCAGTGCAAATGAAAGGCACGCTAGTGGGACTGACCCAACGGCTAGCGGTAAAATAAATGAAAGGCACACTAGTGGGACTGACCCAACGGCTAGCGGCAAAATAAAAGAAATGCGCACAGTGTAAACGGCTAGTGGCAGTGCAAATGGCACGCTAGTGGGACTGACCCAACGGCTAGCGGCAGAGTAAAAGAAAGGCACGCTAGTGGGACTGACCCAACGGCTAGGCAAAATGAAAGGCACGCTAGTGGGACTGACCCAACGACTAGCGGCAAAGAAATGCGCACTAGTGGGACTGACCCAACGGCTAGTGGCAGTGTAAATGAAAGGCACGCTAGTGGGACCGACCCAACGGCTAGCGGCAAAATAAAAGAAAGGCACGCTAGTGGGACTGACCCAACGGCTAGCGGCAAAATAAAAGAAATGCGCACTAGTGGGACTGACCCAACGGCTAGTGGCGATGTAAATGAAATGCGCACTAGTGGGACTGACCCATCGGCTAGTGGCAGAATAAGAGAAATGCTGGTATGTATGAAGAGACTGTATAAGACTTGTTTGAAAAATTATCCAAAGATTTGCCCCAGTATGATGAAGTGGTCAGTGGGATTAAACCCGAACCTGCCTTAGTTGGTGGTACAAAATCCAAACCCAACGTGAACTTTGTGATGTTGGCGGCACAAAATCCAGGCCCAACGTGGTATAAGCGGTCAACGGGATAGAACCCAGTTCTGCCGAGGTGGCGGGATAAAATCCAGTTCCAACATGATATAAGCGGTCAGCGGGATAGAACCCAGTTCTGCCGAGGTTGGCGGGATAAAACCCAGTTCCAACGTGATATAAGCGGTCAGCGGGATAGAACCCAGTTCTGCCGAGGTTGGCGGGATAAAACCCAGTTCCAACGTGATATAAGCGGTCAGCGGGATAGAACCCAGTTCTGCCGAGGTTGGCGGGATAAAACCCAGTTCCAACGTGATATAAGCGGTCAGCGGGATAGAACCCAGTTCTGCCGAGGTTGGCGGGATAAGACCCAGTTCCAACGTGATATAAGCGGTCAGCGGGATAGAACCCAGTTCTGCCGAGATTGGCGGGATAAAACCCAGTTCCAACGTGATATAAGCGGTTAGCGGGATAGAACCCAGTTCCAACGTGATTTTTGTGAAGTTTGTGAATGGTAAGTGGGATAGAACCCGGTCCTGCCATCCAATTGGTCAAGAAATTGAATTTGATTTGTCAAAAAACCAGAAATTAAATTTGATTTTCCAAGAAACAAGAATTTGAACTTGATTTTTGACTTTTTGACTTTTTTTTTTTCTGATTTTTCGAGAGAATCTTTTCAAAATAATTTGCCCCAGTTTCCACCAATTATTAAACTGATCAATTGATTTGCATTACGGCGTGGTTGCTCCTCCTTGAGGCCTTGATTCGTAAGATTTTGGCTTACGCTCCTTCGTCGATTTCAGCCATGGATACCTGCACAGGGGGCTTACCAAAGTATGACATGCACTTGAATTTCATGAAAAGAAACAGCGTGATTGATCTGAAAAATGCATTATTTGATTCTTGGGCGGAATCCTCAATTGGACTACAAAAATATTTGCCCCTGTGTGGGCTTATTTGATTGCAAAAATTGATTTGGATGCCTCCATTTATAAAGAGAAATCGTACTTTCCAAAGCTTAGAAGGTAATCATATATACAACGTGAAGAAATTTGAACGTTGAGTTTGAACTCATGCAGAAATTTCATGATGAATCTCTCAGAATAACACCAAATTACAGAAGATTTCTTCCTCACTTTTAGCATCTGTGCTTAGAGTAATGGGTCACCATTTCCTGTTAGCTCATCTTTCAGGACCAATCAAGTGGGCGTTATTTCTGATTTGAGAAATGGAAGGTCAAGATTTGTCTTATTTTGTGCTCATTCGATATCACGTCTTAGTGAAAGCAAAATAGTTTGTCACCCTTATTTCTTAGGAAAACTTAGTCAACATATAAGCTTTATAGGCTTGCAACAAAATTTGTAGAAGCGATAGCTAAACGTGTGAAAACTGGTTATACCTTATAATCACAAATGAGTGATGGATTTCTTATAAGCATAATCCTCACTTTGGGTTGTCATGAAGGATAAGTCAGCGATGGACTTTATGAGCTTGTAATGTGGCTTGAAAACGATAGTTAAAGAATAAGTCTTTCAAGGACATTGCACCGAAGATCGTATTTTTCCAAAATTGCCCCTATTTTGAACTCAAAGACCTCAGACTTTGTTTGTATTTTCCTCATCATTCACCAGGGATTTCAGAGTCGAGTTTTTTTTTTCTTTTTTTTGCTTTTACTCTTTTTGCTTTTACTTTTCTTGCTTTGTTTTTGCCTCTTTTTCCTTTCCCTCAACTTGGTGGGTTTTCACATGGTGAGTAGCGTCAACCCCATACTCAAGCAATTCAGAAATACAGCTAAAATTTTCCGGCATCAGAAATTTTCTTGACAGGGCCATTACAAAGAACAGAAGTCAGGACTTTCGGCTTTTGTAATGGGGTCAGGTGGGGTGTTTAGGAAAGTTAAGGCTTGAAGGCAGATTTCAAGAGTGGTTTGAAGAATCTGAGATCGCATTGTTGTGCCAACCCTATTTTAGGGTTAAATCAGAATTTGCCCCAGTTTATGCTCAATTGAGGCTTTTCACTTTCATTTTCTTTCTTCTTTTGACTTTTCGGCCTTTTCCCATTCTTTGAAACTTTCACAAAATTTACCCCAGTTTATTTTTGAACTGAGGTTCTCTTTTTTTCTTTTGCCTTTGATTTTGTTGCATTATCACTTTTCACTTCTTGAAACTTTTTCTTTTCTAACTCAAACCTGCCCCAGTGTGGGGTTTACGATTCTCAGGGGTTGCCAAATGAAGTATTTTATTCTGAAAGCTCAAAAGGGATAACTAGGGATAGAATGTTTGATTGGAAAAAGAAGAGGGCCTGACTTTTATTCCGTTCCTTACAATAACCCTGAAAGGAAACTTTCATTAATGCGAAATTTCTTGCATGTATCTGAATTAACTGACTGAGGAAGCCCCTTGTTCATCCATATTTGTGAAACATAGGCGATCCACGCGGATAAAACTCTTCCTTTTCTTCTTTTTTTTCAAAATTGGAACCCAAGTGGAATCAAATTTCCCCAATTTGCGGTTCCCTCCTTATTCTAGCATTTTTGCTTTTCCCCTTTTTGGAAAATTCTCCAATCTCCCTCCCCAATGCGGGGTACGATCGTAAGTGCTTTGAAAAGAACCACCAATTTTAGCTCAACAGAGGATGCAAGGGATGATCAGTGTTTAGGTTGTAGAAACGACGGCCAAAGCATCATTCTTACACCTCATGACAACCAGGTAGACGAATTGCTCGTTGAGAATCCATTCCCTTTTGAAAATCTTCCCAATGTAGGGTAGTGATCATTAAGGCTCATATTTGAAACGAAATTATTCTTTCAAAGGCTCAAATGGGAGAGCAAATGATAAAACGTGTATAGGTAGAGAAAAGAATGCTCGAAGTATCATTCCAAATTTTCAAAACAAACAAGAATAATGCACATTTTTGCTTTCACTTAGATGTGATTGAATCGGATTAGACACCGCGGACATTTTCAAGCAAAAGTTGCCCCAATTTGCAATTCATCGATCAATGTGACTGATTTTATTTTGGGGTTAAGTGAAGGAGAAAGGTATCTCATGGGCCTTCTGAGTGACCTCTTTTAATTTTGAGTACTCTTATTGTGTAGCTCGGATCACCAATCTGGTGTGTACATTTGTGAGTTTTCAGGCAAGAGGTTGAAAAATCTCAATTTGAGCTTATTTCTTAAAATTCATCATGAAATCTCTTAATGAGCTCAATAAAGAATGAAATGTACACGAGTATATACAAAACAAATAATTATCTGAATAAAAGCTTCATTATTGCCAATGTTTGAGAAAATTTTAAAAGCAATACATATGAGAAAAATTCTAAAGAACTCCTTTACACACGTATACACACTTTTCTCTCTTAATAGCCCCCTTTTCCTTTGAGCAATGAGATCTTTTAAATGTTTTACACGAGCGCTTTCAGATGAATTTTCAAATTCACATTGTATGGCCTGTCCAAGAATCAAGTAATTTTCAAACTTTATCAGATCAAAATCCTTATCAGATATAGAAAGATATTTTCACCTTATTGAAATATTCTTATGAATGCAGGGGGAAGGGGAAAAACAAAAGAAAAATACCCTGAGTTAGTAATCAAGACTATAAAAAATCGGTATGCATGTCCTATGGGGGAACCCATTTTATGCCAAGGGTAGGCCTAGCATGAAAATGCGATCCTCTAGGGTAGGCACTATGCCATACCTGATGAATCCGATCAATTGATTGAGTGAAAAATGATTCGAAAAATTTGGCCAATTTGGAGTGAGAAGAAACATTCGTCCTAAAATGGGGACAAAGTCCGAATGAATTGTTTATTTTGATCGACGCATGATGTGTCAAAAGGGGTAAAATGGTCAAATTCATTGAATGAAATTTGATTATTTATTGAAAGTGAATGGATAACCCTAAAAATGAATTAAACTAATCAAATGATCAAACCGATCGAGTGAAAGGATGATTTATTCAAAATCGACCGAATTGCCCTAAAAATAGGTAAACTGGTCAAATGGATCGGAAAATTGACTAAATCACCCTAAAAAGGGTAAACTGGTCAAATGAATTGAAATTGACGGTTTATTCAAAATTGACCGAATTTTTCTAAAAATGAATGGATTGACCAAATAGATTGGATGAATTTGATGGATAAGTTGATCAAATGAATGGAAATGATGGTTTACTCAAAAATCGATGGAATTATCTCCCCCTTTGGTAGTTTCGAAAATACATTGCGATGCATTAGTCTATGAGCCTTCTAAAATCAAATTTTTGGCCTCAATAAGTTTATCATCTCAATAGTGAGGAATTATTTGTGAATTTCTTCAAATTAATGTCCTTTACGCAAGGAATTTTTACCAACTTGATAAAATGGCCAAAAAGTGATTATTAAACGCTCATATTCCAAAGATCGCTCTATGAAAATGATCAGATCCTACCTTACCTTGTGCCCTACCCCTTTGGATGGTACAAAATGTAAACGTGCAAGTCTCCTTGGATCAAGTTTCCGAGACATGAGGTGGCTTATTCCTAACATGGGATCCCCTAAATGGCATTCCCTTTCTAGGGTTTATGCATGATGCCAGTTTATTAAAGCAGTAAATATGCAATTTGAAATGCAACATGACCTAAGGGACCCTTCATTTGCCAGGGTAAGCCTAAAATGATATGACATTATTAATTTATGAACAAAATATACCAAAACTCCTTAAACGTGTAATATCCTATATACACGGGTAGGCTCTAAAAGAAGGTCATGCCAGACCTCTTATTTGCTAGGGTTTGTGAATGCAATGGGGACACAAAACCAAGAAAAGTTAGTTCATGCAGATAAATACACATAACACATTGTAGCAACGAAATCAATACAAAGAAATAAAGCAATAAAAGGGAGAAAGGTGTTGGACCCCTCCCCTCGTGAATAGTGTCCCTAATAGGGTAAGGCAGACGCTATCCTAGGTAAAACTATCATGGATGAATGAGGTTGGGGCTCACTAATGCATCTAGACTCGATAGGTTTTAGGTCCCCGAGCCTTCAGACTTGGAAACCAAGGGTCATCAATCCCAAGGTTCTTTGTCGGTGGCTCGAGCGATTCCCCAGACATTGCTACGCACACGTCGTGTCACGGCTACATGCCTGAGTGAATCTATCAAAAATCCTCAACCTTCAACCAAAAGCTAAAGGCTATTAACCCAAAGCTTAAAGCGGAAGATTGAGTGTGAGGATGCAAAAACCTATAACTAGTATGAGGATGCAAAAACCTAAAATGAAGGGGAAAGGATTGGAGAAGCATGCCAAATGCTAAAAAACTAAGAAAAATGCATGAAATGTAGTGAAACATGCAAATGTGTACTAACAAGAAGAGATACCTAAGGGTCTAGCGTTGGACTAGCCCATATCTAGGAATTCCTACTAGCATTGGACTAGTGGAAAACGGAGCAATGAGCCACAACTAGCGTTGGACTAGTGTGGTGTCGTGCATTCATCCATCAAGTTCATCTATGACTATAGAAAGCAAGTAGACATGCAAATCATCTATAAACACGTAGCACATAACACTTAGCATGCTCGACTAAATGCAAGAACCTAATAAAGCAAATTAACACATAGCAACAAAAGCAAGCAATGAACCTATTACATTTGCTAACTAAAACAAAAGGGGAAGGGAAAAATGGACAAAATTGCTCTCCAAGCCCTATCTATTACAAGCCAAGAGGTGTACACATACCCCATAAAAGAATGACTTAATAAAAGCGAAAGTAATTGAAATAAATGAATGGTAAGGCATATACATAAGGTATAGGTAAGTATAGGATTTGAATTATTCTTTATACACTATTTTTACTAGGGTTGCCGCCAGCCCTAGTCTAGCTCCATCCATGGCTGCCCTTCATCCCATGGGTGAGGGGCACCCCACGCCATCCAAGCGTTCCTTTGCCGATATCCTTGCCTCCTCCTCAAACCCGTTGCCATCCTCACAATTCTTGAAACCGAGAGAAGTGTATCGCGGAGAACCTGCGGTAACTTTCACCATTGATGAAATTCAATCGTTGGCTTCCCCTTTCCGTTTTGCCCTGGTAGGTAAGTTCTCCAAGGGACGGCCTTCCATGGAGGCTCTACGGAAGGAATTTTTAACCATTGGCTACAAAGGGACGTTCACTCTTGGCCTGCTGGATCCACGCCACGTTCTCATCAGGTTTGAACATGAACAAGACTACCATAGATGTTGGCTTCGTCGTTTTTGGTCCTTTCAGGGGTTTGGAATACGAGTACTGAAGTGGACTCCCTCCTTCTCGGTAGACTCAGAACCTTCCATCGTCCCCATTTGGATTCGGCTACCCAATCTTCCTGTCCATTTTTTCGCCAAGGGCCCTCTTTTCTCCATTAGCAGACTTGTGGGAGAGCCTCTTCGGCTTGATGCTTCCACAGCCGCCATTACAAGGCCTAACGTAGCAAGACTTTGTGTCGAAATAGATCTTCTTAAGGATCTCCCGAATCGCGTCTGGATTGTTAACGGATCTTTTGGATTCTGGCAGAAAATTGAATACGAAAACGTGCCTGACTATTGCCGCTGCTGTCATAAACTTGGCCATACTGCAGACGTATGCAAGATCAGCAACCCGGCGCCGACTGCTGCTAGTCAGGGGTCGGATCATCACGCGCAAGTCTGGTTACCCAAGAACCCTGAGACAAGCCACCCTGATATTCAGCAGCCAATGGCAACCAATGAGCCTCGCCAGAAACCAGAAATTTCCCTGATAAAGAACCCTAATCTGCTTGGCTGTGACAAAATGCACAAACAACGGGTAGTGCAAAATCAGGACACGACTAATCCCGCCCCTTCAGAGGGGACCCCGAGCCAGGTTGTATCTCATGGTCATTCTGCCACAAGGGAACCGAAACCCCCTGAACCGGCCACTCAGCTACAAGTGGTCATCCCTGAAGCCAACAACCTGGCGTCGAGGCTGCTGGATGATTGTGAGCTTGTAACAGAACGAGATTTAATCCAGTGGCCGACTTCGCTCTCGGATTCTGAGGACCAACAGCGGGATTCTATGCCCCGAGCTCAACTCTGTGAGAGTTTCCACCAATTCAAAAGGCGTATGGATGCTAAAGTCCCTTCTCTGGGAGGCTCGGCGTTGCCGCAGGGGAAAAATACAAAGAAAAAGAGGTTCCTTTCGCTTCCCCGCACCATAGTCACTCGTCAGGCCTCTAAGGCCATCATGGATTTCCCCTCTACCCATTAAATGTTTAGCTTCCTCATATGGAACATTCGAGGAGTTGCCGGCCGAGCCTCTTGTCGACGGCTGTTTTCTTTAGTACATGCTCACAATATTTCCTTCTTGGTTCTCCTCGAACCAATGATTGATGCTTCACAATTGCAAAGTTTGATTCAAAAATTTAAGTTTAAGCTGGGATTATGTAACCCAACCAATAAGATTTGGATTCTGTGGAGAGAAGGGGTTGCGGTGGATGTTCAGGTTAGCTCCGACCAGCTTTTGCATTTAGCCATTACACATGAGACCTGGACTCGTGTAGTCTTTGGAACCTTTGTCTACGCAAAATGCACCACAGTGGAACGGAGACCCCTATGGCAAGACTTAATTTCAATCTCTCGTCGAGTGGGTGGTGAGCCTTGGCTAGTTGGAGGAGATTTTAATGCTATTGTATCCTTAGATGAATATCTTGGCCTTGCCCAGCAAGATTTACAAGCAGTTTCGGAGTTTGCAGACACTATTGCGGACTGTGGTCTAAATACCTTGCCTGCCTTTGGGAGCCGCTTCACATGGTCTGGCATCCGGAGGGGTAGGCGGGTCTGGAAGAGACTTGACAGAATTTTGGCAAACACTGCTTGGCAGCAAGCGTACCCCTGTGGTTCTGTGCAGCATTTAAGTCGCACTGGCTCTGATCATTCGCCCTTGCTCTTGCGCATGAACAATCATCAGGGTACCCCTCGGCCATCAGCTTTTAAATTTCAACAGATGTGGGTGCGTCACCCGACCTTTCTTGAAGTTGTCCGAGCTAGCTGGGAGCAGGAGGTGCAAGGCTATGGCATGTTTGCCTTCTCCTCCAAACTTAAGCGTCTGAAACAGGTGCTTAAGGAGTGGAACAAAACCACGTTTGGGGACATATTTGCAAATCTAAAGAAGGTTGAAGCAAAGGTCAAGGAATGTGAGATCCAAATGGAGGGAGAGGATTCGGATGTGCTAAGATCTCAGTGGAGCAGTGCGCAAGCTGCACTGCTGCGATGTCTTGCGGATGAGGAAACTTACTGGAAGCAGAAAGCTCGGGTTCGGTGGCTAAAGGAGGGGGATGCTAACACAAAATTCTTCCACGCTTCCCTTCT
The DNA here is from genome assembly GCF_003713205.1 of Coffea eugenioides. NCBI lineage: Eukaryota > Viridiplantae > Streptophyta > Magnoliopsida > Gentianales > Rubiaceae > Coffea > Coffea eugenioides. Next base: position 18,876,463 of record NC_040043.1, on the reverse strand, counting down.
TAACAAGCGGTCGCGGCTAACCATCCACCAGATTCAGGACAGCCAGGGGCATTTGCTTGAGACAAATGACGACATTGGACAGGGAGCAGCTAGTTTTTTCCAGCAGCTCCTCTCCGGATCAGACGGGGCTAACAATGAAGCATCCGTGACCCGGCTGTTAGCATCGATTCCGTCTATAGTGACACAACAACAGAATGAGGAGCTAACGCGTCCGGTATCTATGGAAGAAGTTAAGAGAGCAGTTTTTGGGTTGGATAGTCACAGCGCGGCTGGCGTCGATGGCTTCTCGGGGTTTTTCTATGTGTCTTGCTGGGACATTATTGCTCGGGACCTATTGCAAGCAGTGCAGGAATTCTTCTGTGGTGTTCCACTTTCTAAGGCCATCGGGAGCACTTTAATTGTGCTCATTCCAAAAACTGATAGACCGAAAACCTTTGCAGAATTTAGACCTATTAGCCTTTGTACCTTCTTGAACAAAATTTTCACGCGGATCTTGACTGAGCGGTTGCAGCCCCTTATGGATGGTCTGATATCTCCAGAACAATCGGCCTTTGTTAAGGGGAGGGAAATTTCGGACAATATTCTTCTGGCGAAGGAAATACTAGAGTCACTTGACAAGAAAGTACGAGGTCATAACCTGGTCCTCAAATTAGATATCATGAAAGCTTTTGACAGTGTTTCTTGGCATTTTCTCTCCAAATTGCTGCAGAAGTTTGGATTTAGTCATTGGTTCATTACCTTGGTCATGAATAACCTAAAAGGAGCTTGGTTCTCGGTTCTCGTTAATGGTCGAACCTATGGATTCTTCCAAAGTGGGCGGGGGGTTAAACAGGGAGACCCCCTTTCTCCTTATTTATTTCTGCTGGTTGCTGATAGCCTTAGCCGAGGGCTAAATGAGCTGCTCGCCTCGACCAAGATCTCCCCTTTCGCTCTCTCAAGAGGCTGTTTCTCCATCACCCACCTTAGCTTTGCGGATGATGTGTTAGTGTTCATGCGGGGGCTCAGGTCGGATATTAAAGAAATGCTCGATTTTCTCGCCATCTATCAGGAGGGGACAGGCCAACGAGTGAATAAATCCAAGAGCTCTTTCCTTACCTCTTCTAAATGTTCAGCAGCAAGGCTGCGATCCATAACCACTTGGCTTGGCTTTAAGCATTGTAAATTACCCATCAGATACCTGGGATGTATGATCTCGAAAGGACGGCCGGCAAGGAGGCATTTTCAGCACTTGATTGATAAACTGAGGCTGAAGTTAGCTGGATGGAAGACTAAACTTTTATCGCCTGGTGGCCGGGCTATACTCATCAAGCACGTCCTTTCAGCTATCCCAAAGTATGCCATGGCAGTCTTAGAGCTTCCGAAGAGCGTGTTGAGGCAGATAGAACAGCTTATGGCTTCCTTTTTCTGGGGCGAAGCAGCTGGGAAAGAGAAGCGACATTGGCGTCGATGGAGGGATCTGTGCAAGCCAGTTGAGGAGGATGGTCTAGGTTTTCAGTCACTGGAAGAAATTGCAGCGGGTTTTGCTTGCAAACTCTGGTGGAGATTTCGTACATCTTCCACTCTTTGGTCTCGTTTTCTGCTAGCGAAATATGGGAAGAGAGAGGGGCACATCACGCAGATTCAGGAGACCACCAATGGGTCGGCCACCTGGAAGCGTATGTTGCGCTGCCGGGCCTTTGTGGAGGAGAACTCTCAATGGATGATTGCTGGGGGGACCTGTTCTTTCTGGTTCGACAATTGGCTCGGCTCAGGGGCTTTGGCTGTCGGAAAGGTTAACCTTCCCAGTCCTTCCCTCACGATCCGAGAGTGTATCAGCGAAGGGGGTTGGGACTTGGCGCCTATTGAAGGTGCTTTATCCAGCGTGGAGATTCAGCAGATTCGGTCCTTCCCTCCTTTTCTCTCTAATGAAAAGGATTTCCTTATTTGGCAGCCTAACCCGAATGGCGAGTTCTCTATCAAATCTGCTGTGTTGAGAAGGCGCCATCAGGGGGCCTCTTTACTCTCCCGTACACTCATTTGGGATCAACGCCTGCCTCGCAAGATCTCGATATTCATGTGGCGTTTGCTGAACGCGCTTCTTCCCCTCCCGGATATTCTCAGTAAATTTGGCTTTCACCTACCCTCTAAGTGTGTTTTCTGCAATCATGTGGAAACACTGGAGCATGTATTTCTCACTTGTGAAGTCGCAACTGCTGTTTGGCATCGCCTGGGGCTCCTGCTGCACTTTCGAACGGATAGAGCGGACGAGATTCTTATGCAACTTCAGAACTGGTGGATGCACTCATCTGGCAATGGCTTTGTCGCGAATTGCTATCGTTTATTACCGGCACTCATCTGTTGGGCACTGTGGAAATTTCGCAATCTGGCTTACTTTGAGGGGGTTGTTACTCCAGTGCATGTCATATTCAATCACATTGTTAAGGAGCTCCAGCTCATAGCAAGGGCCACTCCTTTCACATGTTCTACTCCTGAAGATAAACGCTGCTGGACTCAAGGCCTTGTACCTTTCCTTAAGCAGCCACCCAGGGCTCGGCTCCGTATAATCCGTTGGATGGTCCCTCCCATGGGCTACGTGAAGTTAAATGTTGATGGTTCTTCTCTTGGGAACCCGGGAGATGCGGGGGGAGGAGGCCTCATCCGGGATAGCGAGGGGAGGCTACTCTATGGTTTTTCCACTTTCTATGGTTGGCAGACCAATATGAGTGCTGAAGCAATGGCTCTCCTCGAAGGGTTACAGCTTTGCAAATCTCATGGCTTCCCCCACGTTGAGATTGAAATTGACTCGCTGACTCTCCTCAAGGTAGTACGACGTGAGATGAAGTGTCCGTGGAGGATTTGGGGGGTGGTTTGCCACATTCGACATCTACTTGAGGACTTCACCTCGGTCTTGCATCATTGCTACAGAGAGCTCAATGCTGTGGCGGACTCGCTTGCCAAATTAGCCAGCACGTCTCGTGCGTCCTCATCCTACTGTGCTACCTCTTTTCCAAGGGACATTCGTGGGCTTCTTCAGTTAGACAGAGTTAGCTATCCTTACATTCGCCGGCAATGGAAGCCTTAGTTACTATGTAGGACTGTTTTTCATGACAGGGCGTTTTAGCTCCTCTCCATTGTAATTTTCTTACCATTAATAAAGGTTTTGATTAAAAAAAAAAAAAAAAAAAAAGTAATTGAAATAAATGAAAGGAATTAAGGAAAAGCAAGGAAAACAAAGTAAACATGCAATTCTCACTTAGCACGTTGGATCACATAGGGTCAAATAAAGTCAAGATAAGGGATGGAGTGTACCTCCCTTGAATCGATGCCCTAATGGAGTGAAATTACTTTTACCCTCCAAAATAAAAGAAAGGGTCAAGGCATCGCTTTAATTGGCAAATGATCATGAAATTGAGAATAATCATGAAATCGAAAATAAACATGAAATTGAATCAATTAAATCATGTAAACAACCTTTATTTAAGAAAAGAAAACAAAGCTGGGACTTAATTGCAAGATTAACAAAAGTTTTGGGGTCAAAATTAAAGAAAAATAAAGTTCAAGGACCTACTTGCAATTAAATTGAGGACCCAGTTGAAAGAAAATGAAAGTGTCTAGGGCCACCGTATAGTTAAGGAGAAATCTAGGGACTGATTTGCAAATCCATTTACCAGGTTCCTAGTCAAACAGGCCATTGGGCCATTTTCTAACTTCTTCTTGGGCCAAGACCACTTGGCCCGATTAGAAGTCCAGGGGAATGACATAGGCCAACCCATTTTTTTACCAAATAAACCCAACCCAAATTAATCACAAACCCAACCAAAAGTGTTGGATTTTAACCTTCCAAAGCCCACAAGAAACCCAAACAGATGTTATTAAGTCCACTTTCCAAGCCCAACCAAATATTATTACCCAAAAACCCAAACTATAAAACTAAACCCAACAAAATTAGCCAATCAACTAAAATTGTTAAGCCACCATTATGATCTAAAACCCAAAATTAATTGATCCCAAAAAGTCACATAAAATAGGCAAACATAGGATTAAGCTCAAGAAAGGCAAAATGGATTTGATTTTTCCAAATTTTGAGGCCACGGTGAACAAGGGGTACTTGAGGGATTAAAATGCAACAAAAGCAGGGACCTAATTGAGGGACTTATGATGGTGTTAGAGGCAAATATGAAGCTCAGGAAAAAAACAGGACCAAATCACAAAACAAAAGAAAATGGAGGGACTGAAATTGCAATTTTGGACAAGTGATCATCTTCTCCAACGAGCTAATGTCAATTAGCGTTTCAGCAACCAGAAATCTGGTTTCAATTTCTAACCATTTCAACGAACAATGAGACTCACAACACTCCCTCTCATAACATCAATTCGAATTCAAGCATAGAGATATGAGACTAAAACAAGAAAACTACAACAAATCAACACAACTTTCTACCATGAAAAAACTGTTTAGTATGTTCGGACAAGCAAAAAAACCATCCGAATGTTCCATTTTCTTCATACGTAAAACGCGGGCGAAATCATCTTCAAGTAGAATGTTCATTCGGGCATTTTAATAAACAGCAAATGGGCATGAAAAAACTCAACAGATTTCTGCTCAATTTATATTATAACTAGTCCTAAAATTTGCCTCAAACACAAGAGAAATTCAATCCAATCCACACATAAACCGTGTATGTCCCAAAATCTTGTATAACCAACAAGAGATTGCCATAAGTAAAGTCACGGAATTGACCTTTGAAAGCTTCAGAAATTTGAACCGAAATCTGAAGGAAAAGGTTAACTTACAGTGTTTTCTCCCTGGTGAAGCCCACGGGTGGCGATGGTGAATTGCGATGGTGGCGGTGGATTCCAGTTAGACGAAGCCTTCCTCTGTTTCCTTTTCAGTCTTTTTCTCTTCCGTTGCTTGCCCGACAGTTTCCTCCTTGCTAATCCCTTGTTCGCCGCCCCTTTCACCCTTTAGCCTTGCCATGTTTTCTTTCTCGCCCAAGCCGCCAATCATTCTTCCTCTGTTTCTTTTGTTTTTCCAGCTGCCCTCTTCTAGCTTAATCAGACTCCTAGTAGCCAAAAATGGCCTGCGGGTTCAGGTCATGAAAGGCCTTAGCATACGAGCCTTGTTGCCACTGAAGCTGCATCTTTCACATCCTCTCCAGCTCTTATTTTTCTGTCTTTCTCCGCCGCCTCTATTGCCTTTCTATTCCTCTGTTTTTCATTCAGCCCTTTCACTCTGCCCTCAAATTCTTCCTTTTTTTTTTTTCCATTCTCTCCTTTTGCTTTCCGTCTAGATTTTCAGCCTTCTTGTTGTCCTTTCTCTGCCGTTGTTTCCTTCTTTTTTTTCCCTAGTTTTCGTTTCTGCTCCTTTTCTTGTTGTTCCGCCATCCCTCTGTTTTTCGTTCAGCCCAGCCATCCGAAGCTTTCTTCCCGGCTCCCTTTTCCTTTTTGCTCTACCCTATTTCCTTAGCCTTCCCCCGTTTTTTCTTTCTCTCTCTCGTTTTCAAGCTCTCCCCCGATCCTTTTCCTGCGGCTACTATCAAATGCCACCCCCCTTCATACCAAACCCTTCATCCCACGGCTCTCCTTTGCTGCCTCTCCTCTTTTCCATTTTAGCCTTACACCTTGCATGGAAGCTTCCCCCATTTAGCCAGGTGTCTGGCCACCTGGAACCACCAGCCTTCACCTCTAAAATTGCAGCCAAAGGGCTGCCCGAGCCCTTCCTTGCAAGCTGCGAAAATACGCAGCTTGCATGTCGCGGCCCCTTTTTATTTTTCTTTTTTTTTTTTTGTTAAATAATAATTTAACAAAATTAATAATAAAGCTAAGTAATAAAAAACAACAATTTAAGTAATATCACATCAAAATATACAAACTAAAAACAACAAAGTTGCCATTTTTCAATCTTTTTTTCTTCATTTTTCACTTTCATCTTTTTTCCTCTTTTTCCTCTTTTTTTTTTAATCAAATTAGTAAATAAAATAAATGCTCGTAAACTAATTAAAATACAATAAGAGGCACGAAACAGGAAACAACCAAAATAAACCTAAAATTGAAACAAATAAATCTAAAATTAAACTAATTAAAAAAAAAATTCGAAACCAAAAATTTGGTGTCTACAGGTGGAAGGAATGGAAGTAAAGTGGAGCCTACGGTTGGTTACTCGTAAACATTGACGGAGGGTCAATGAAGTCCGATCAAGTATACAAGCAAGGAAAGGGGCACTTGAGAGCCGTCTGTATCCTTTTACCAACTTTATTGATGTGTACTCTTGGCTTATTTTATTAGATGAATTGGAATGAAATGCTATCTGCTTATTTGATCTTCGTTGCTTGAGTGGTAGTGTCTCACTGGGCGTAAGCTCACTCTATTCCTTTTGTTTTCCTTACAGGAATTTGAATCCTTTTGGAAAGGCTATGCATGTTGGTTGCCGATTTGAGCTTATGTAAATGTAATTTGAATAGCTCCTTTTGGGCAAAACCCTAACTGTATTTTGATCTAATTATCTCGCTTTTGTTTTGTAAATTACAAACGTATGTATACAACACTGCTTAACCCTGTTTATGGGACTTATTTGGTTTGGAAATATTTTTCCGAGTTATATGACACGGCACCCATTACTCACCGACGATTTGATTTGCGTTTGGCTATCTTGCGATTTCGGCTTGTGTGAGCGCGTATTATCATCTTCATTGAAAAATCATCTTCATTGCAAGCTTTTTGTGGCCGGCTCTCTCTCCAAGCAAAAGAAAGGAAAAGCTCTCCAAGTTCATGCTTCAATCTTGCTCAAATCCAACAAATCAACCATTTAATCTTGCAATTACTCCATAAAAACCCTTAAGTGAGTGGTTGTGAGGTGATTAGTGGAATTGTTTGGAGGATTAAGGTGCCAAGTTGTTCCTTTTCTTGCATTTCAAGGTGAGTAGCTAGGGAATGCTTCCTTTGGTCTTGATAATGTCAAAGTAATGATTTGTGTTGATTAAATGTGTCATTGGGTGAAAGATATCTTGAATTGGGTTGAGATTGGTGAATTTTTTTGATTATATCATGAATTTTCTGTTTCATATGTGTAATATGGTGTGGCTTTGTATGATGATGGGAATTGGTCTAGAATGAAGCTAGAAGGTGTAAATTGTGGTTAATTGCAGAAAATTTCTGCTTTGGAAAGAAATTTTGGAAGTTAGGGTTTTATTTCCCCTCATTCTGCCCGGCACTGTTCATCATAGTTAGAGGCCGAATTAGCTTTGGGTTAAAACATGAAACTTGTAGGGAATGATATTTTAGAGATGCCTACAAAATTTCAGGCCAATCGGAGTAGCGTAGCTTATGAAAAGACTGAAATACCCCTGCTGCCCTGTTTCTACCCGAACTTGATAATTGCTTCTGTAATTGGTTAATTTGGTTGGGAATACTTCTGATTTGGTTGTTGATGTCTTCTTAAGAAATGTATCCTGGTGTCTTAGCTTTCGGATGGCTTTGGAATCACTTGATTTGGACTTAGGTAGCCTGACTTATGATGTTTGAGCCAGAATGCGGTTTGTAAACCTGTTTTGACGGTGCTGGTTTGGTATATTGACCTTTTGACCTAGTTGCACTATGAACTGGACTGAGTAGCCTTCTTCAACATTGTAGCCCTACCTCTTAGCTTCGAAACGGTGTGTATTGTACCTCCATCCGATAATCGTAGTGCCAATGGTGCCAAAACCGCAAAATGATGTCAAAAACTGTTTTTATGGTTTAGAGTTTAATTCCATTTCCGGATTTCCCTGGTTTACTCTAGTGCTTATACATTATTATGGAGCCCTATTTTGGTAGTATGTGGAATTGGTTTATGACTTGTAATCGAGTCTTATTGTGCTTATTTGAATATTTTAGGGCGTGACGGTGAGTAAAGACGCTCTTTGGGCGGAAGTTTACGAAACTCTACTTGCTTGCTTGGTGAGTGTACTACTCACTTGCTTGTTACTGTGTGGCTTTGTTTATTTGAACGGGATGCCTTGAATGCTTATTTGCACTGTTGAAACTGATTAAAGTGAGGGTGTACTTGATCGCCCTCACCCCTTTTGTATTATACACGACTGTCTACTGTTTCACTGTGGTACTTGAAATGTACATGGAAAATTGGATTTGGTGTCGTTTGGACGAGGATCCAACGGCTTTTACTGTTACTACTGAGCTCAACCCCATTGGTAGTCGATTGATTCGAGCCAGCGAGGGCTTGGTCGTGAAAGTTGACGAGCCATGGGGACTGTTATATGGAATCTTGTAGTAGTGAGACTCTTGATTCCGGTATACTCGAGTATTACCAAATTTCTACTGTTTGGAGTTCGGGCCCGGTAGGGGTATGTTGGGTGGAAGGAATGGAAGTAAAGTGGAGCCTACGGTTGGTTACTCGTAAACATTGACGGAGGGTCAATGAAGTCCGATCAAGTATACAAGCAAGGAAAGGGGCTCTTGAGAGCCGTCTGTATCCTTTTACCAACTTTATTGATGTGTACTCTTGGCTTACTTTTATTAGATGAATTGGAATGAAATGCTATCTGCTTATATGATCTTCGTTGCTTGAGTGGTAGTGTCTCACTGGGCGTAAGCTCACTCTATTCCTTTTGTTTTCCTTACAGGAATTTGAATCCTTTTGGAAAGGCTATGCATGTTGGTTGCCGATTTGAGCTTATGTGAATGTAATTTGAATAGCTCCTTTTGGGCAAAACCCTAACTGTTTTTTGATCTAATTATCTCGCTTTTGTTTTGTAAATTACAAACGTATGTATATAACACTGCTTAACCCTGTTTATGGGACTTATTTGGTTTGGAAATATTTTTCCGAGTTATATGACATGGCACCCACTACTCACCGACGATTTGATTTGCGTTTGGCTATCTTGCGATTTCGGCTTGTGTGAGCGCGTATTATCATCTTTATTGCAAAATCATCTTCATTGCAAGCTTATTGTGGCCGGCTCTCTCTCCAAGCAAAAGAAAGTAAAAGCTCTCCAAGTTCATGCTTCAATCTTGCTCAAATCAACCATTTAATCTTGCAATTACTCCATAAAAACCCTTAAGTGAGTGGTTGTGAGGTGATTAGTGGAGTTGTTTGGAGGATTAAGGTGCCAAGTTGTTCCTTTTCTTGCATTTCAAGGTGAGTAGCTAGGGAATGCTTCCTTTGGTCTTGATAATGTCAAAGTAATGATTTGTGTTGATTAAATGTGTGATTGGGTGAAAGATATCTGGAATTGGGTTGAGATTGGTGAATTTTTTTGATTATATCATGAATTTTCTGTTTCATATGTGTAATATGGTGTGGCTTTGTATGATGATGGGAATTGATCTAGAATGAAGCTAGAAGGTGTAAATTGTGGTTAATTGCAGAAAATTTCTGCTTTGGAAAGAAATTTTGGAAGTTAGGTTTTTATTTCCCCTCAATCTGCCCGGCACTGTTCATCATAGTTAGAGGACGAATTAGCTTTGATTTAAAACATAAAAGTTGTAGGGAATGATATTTTAGAGATGCCTACAAAGTTTCAGGCCAATCGGAGTAGCGTAGCTTATGAAAAGACTGAAATACCCCTGCTGCCCTGTTTCTACCCGAACTTGATAATTGCTTCTGTAATTGGTTAATGTGGTTGGGAATAATTCTGATTTGGTTGTTAATGTCTTCTTAAGAAATGTAGCCTGGTGTCTTAGCTTTCGGATGGCTTTGGAATCACTTGATTTGGACTTAGGTAGCCTGACTTATGATGTTTGAGCCAGAATGCGGTTTGTAAACCTGTTTTGACGGTGCTGGTTTGGTATATTGACCTTTTGACCTAGTTGCACTATGAACTGGACTGAGTATCCTTCTTCAACATTGTAGCCCTACCTCTTAGCTTCGAAACGGTGTGTATTGTACCTCCATACGATAATCGTAGTTGCAATGGTGCCAAAACCTAAATGATGTCAAAAACTGTCTTTATGGTTTAGAGTTTTTAATTCCATTTCCGGATCTTCCCTGGTTTACTCTAGTGCTTATACATTCTTATGGAGCCCTATTTTGGTAGTATGTGGAATTGGTTTATGACTTGTAATCAAGTCTTATTGTGCTTATTTGAATATTTTAGGGCGTGACGGTGAGTAAAGACACTCTTTGGGCGGAAGTTTACGAAATTCTACATGCTTGCTTCGTGAGTGTACTACTCACTTGCTTGTTACTGTGTGGCTTTGTTTGTTTGAGCTGGATGCCTTGAATGCTTATTTGCACTGTTGAAACTGATTAAAGTGAGGGTGTACTTGATCGCCCTCACCCCCTTTTGTATTATACACGACTGTCTACTGTTTCACTGTGGTACTTAAAATGTACATGGAAAACTGGATTTGGTGTCGTTTGGACGAGGATCCAACAGCTTTTACTGTTACTACTGAGCTCAACCCCATTGGTAGTCGATTGATTCGAGCCAGCGAGGGCTTGGTCGTGAAAGTTGACGAGCCATGGGGACTGTTATATGGAATCTTGTAGTAGTGAGACTCTTGATTCCGGTATACTCGAGTATTACCAAATTTCTACTGTTTGGAGTTCGGGCCCAGTAGGGGTATGTTGGGTGGAAGGAATGGAAGTAAAGTGGAGCCTACGGTTGGTTACTCGTAAACATTGACGGAGGGTCAATGAAGTCCGATCAAGTATACAAGCAAGGAAAGGGGCTCTTGTGAGCCGTCTGTATCCTTTTACTAACTTTATTGATGTGTACTCTTGGCTTACTTTTATTAGATGAATTGGAATGAAATGCTATCTGCTTATATGATCTTCGTTGCTAGAGTGGTAGTGTCTCACTGGGCGTAAGGTCACTCTATTCCTTTAGTTTTCCTTACAGGAATTTGAATCCTTTTGGAAAGGCTCTGCATGTTGGTTGCCGATTTGAGCTTATGTGAATGTAATTTGAATTGCTCCTTTTGGGCAAAACCCTAACTGTTTTTTGATCTAATTATCTCGCTTTTGTTTTGTAAATTACAAACGTATGTATATAACACTGCTTAACCCTGTTTATGGGACTTATTTGGTTTGGAAATATTTTTCCGAGTTATATGACATGGCACCCACTACTCACCGACGATTTGATTTGCGTTTGGCTATCTTGCGATTTCGGCTTGTGTGAGCGCGTATTATCATCTTTATTGCAAAATCATCTTCATTGCAAGCTTATTGTGGCCGGCTCTCTCTCCAAGCAAAAGAAAGTAAAAGCTCTCCAAGTTCATGCTTCAATCTTGCTCAAATCAACCATTTAATCTTGCAATTACTCCATAAAAACCCTTAAGTGAGTGGTTGTGAGGTGATTAGTGGAGTTGTTTGGAGGATTAAGGTGCCAAGTTGTTCCTTTTCTTGCATTTCAAGGTGAGTAGCTAGGGAATGCTTCCTTTGGTCTTGATAATGTCAAAGTAATGATTTGTGTTGATTAAATGTGTGATTGGGTGAAAGATATCTGGAATTGGGTTGAGATTGGTGAATTTTTTTGATTATATCATGAATTTTCTGTTTCATATGTGTAATATGGTGTGGCTTTGTATGATGATGGGAATTGATCTAGAATGAAGCTAGAAGGTGTAAATTGTGGTTAATTGCAGAAAATTTCTGCTTTGGAAAGAAATTTTGGAAGTTAGGTTTTTATTTCCCCTCAATCTGCCCGGCACTGTTCATCATAGTTAGAGGACGAATTAGCTTTGATTTAAAACATAAAAGTTGTAGGGAATGATATTTTAGAGATGCCTACAAAGTTTCAGGCCAATCGGAGTAGCGTAGCTTATGAAAAGACTGAAATACCCCTGCTGCCCTGTTTCTACCCGAACTTGATAATTGCTTCTGTAATTGGTTAATGTGGTTGGGAATAATTCTGATTTGGTTGTTAATGTCTTCTTAAGAAATGTATCCTGGTGTCTTAGCTTTCGGATGGCTTTGGAATCACTTGATTTGGACTTAGGTAGCCTGACTTATGATGTTTGAGCCAGAATGCGGTTTGTAAACCTGTTTTGAAGGTGCTGGTTTGGTATATTGACCTTTTGACCTAGTTGCACTATGAACTGGACTGAGTATCCTTCTTCAACATTGTAGCCCTACCTCTTAGCTTCGAAACGGTGTGTATTGTACCTCCATACGATAATCGTAGTGCCAATGGTGCCAAAACCGTAAAATGATGTCAAAAACTGTTTTTATGGTTTAGAGTTTAATTCCATTTCCGGATTTCCCTGGTTTACTCTAGTGCTTATACATTCTTATGGAGCCCTATTTTGGTAGTATGTGGAATTGGTTTATGACTTGTAATCAAGTCTTATTGTGCTTATTTGAATATTTTAGGGCGTGACGGTGAGTAAAGACACTCTTTGGGCGGAAGTTTACGAAATTCTACATGCTTGCTTCGTGAGTGTACTACTCACTTGCTTGTTACTGTGTGGCTTTGTTTGTTTGAGCTGGATGCCTTGAATGCTTATTTGCACTGTTGAAACTGATTAAAGTGAGGGTGTACTTGATCGCCCTCACCCCCTTTTGTATTATACACGACTGTCTACTGTTTCACTGTGGTACTTAAAATGTACATGGAAAACTGGATTTGGTGTCGTTTGGACGAGGATCCAACAGCTTTTACTGTTACTACTGAGCTCAACCCCATTGGTAGTCGATTGATTCGAGCCAGCGAGGGCTTGGTCGTGAAAGTTGACGAGCCATGGGGACTGTTATATGGAATCTTGTAGTAGTGAGACTCTTGATTCCGGTATACTCGAGTATTACCAAATTTCTACTGTTTGGAGTTCGGGCCCAGTAGGGGTATGTTGGGTGGAAGGAATGGAAGTAAAGTGGAGCCTACGGTTGGTTACTCGTAAACATTGACGGAGGGTCAATGAAGTCCGATCAAGTATACAAGCAAGGAAAGGGGCTCTTGTGAGCCGTCTGTATCCTTTTACTAACTTTATTGATGTGTACTCTTGGCTTACTTTTATTAGATGAATTGGAATGAAATGCTATCTGCTTATATGATCTTCGTTGCTAGAGTGGTAGTGTCTCACTGGGCGTAAGGTCACTCTATTCCTTTAGTTTTCCTTACAGGAATTTGAATCCTTTTGGAAAGGCTCTGCATGTTGGTTGCCGATTTGAGCTTATGTGAATGTAATTTGAATTGCTCCTTTTGGGCAAAACCCTAACTGTTTTTTGATCTAATTATCTCGCTTTTGTTTTGTAAATTACAAACGTATGTATATAACACTGCTTAACCCTGTTTATGGGACTTATTTGGTTTGGAAATATTTTTCCGAGTTATATGACATGGCACCCACTACTCACCGACGATTTGATTTGCGTTTGGCTATCTTGCGATTTCGGCTTGTGTGAGCGCGTATTATCATCTTTATTGCAAAATCATCTTCATTGCAAGCTTATTGTGGCCGGCTCTCTCTCCAAGCAAAAGAAAGTAAAAGCTCTCCAAGTTCATGCTTCAATCTTGCTCAAATCAACCATTTAATCTTGCAATTACTCCATAAAAACCCTTAAGTGAGTGGTTGTGAGGTGATTAGTGGAGTTGTTTGGAGGATTAAGGTGCCAAGTTGTTCCTTTTCTTGCATTTCAAGGTGAGTAGCTAGGGAATGCTTCCTTTGGTCTTGATAATGTCAAAGTAATGATTTGTGTTGATTAAATGTGTGATTGGGTGAAAGATATCTGGAATTGGGTTGAGATTGGTGAATTTTTTTGATTATATCATGAATTTTCTGTTTCATATGTGTAATATGGTGTGGCTTTGTATGATGATGGGAATTGATCTAGAATGAAGCTAGAAGGTGTAAATTGTGGTTAATTGCAGAAAATTTCTGCTTTGGAAAGAAATTTTGGAAGTTAGGTTTTTATTTCCCCTCAATCTGCCCGGCACTGTTCATCATAGTTAGAGGACGAATTAGCTTTGATTTAAAACATAAAAGTTGTAGGGAATGATATTTTAGAGATGCCTACAAAGTTTCAGGCCAATCGGAGTAGCGTAGCTTATGAAAAGACTGAAATACCCCTGCTGCCCTGTTTCTACCCGAACTTGATAATTGCTTCTGTAATTGGTTAATGTGGTTGGGAATAATTCTGATTTGGTTGTTAATGTCTTCTTAAGAAATGTATCCTGGTGTCTTAGCTTTCGGATGGCTTTGGAATCACTTGATTTGGACTTAGGTAGCCTGACTTATGATGTTTGAGCCAGAATGCGGTTTGTAAACCTGTTTTGAAGGTGCTGGTTTGGTATATTGACCTTTTGACCTAGTTGCACTATGAACTGGACTGAGTATCCTTCTTCAACATTGTAGCCCTACCTCTTAGCTTCGAAACGGTGTGTATTGTACCTCCATACGATAATCGTAGTGCCAATGGTGCCAAAACCGTAAAATGATGTCAAAAACTGTTTTTATGGTTTAGAGTTTAATTCCATTTCCGGATTTCCCTGGTTTACTCTAGTGCTTATACATTCTTATGGAGCCCTATTTTGGTAGTATGTGGAATTGGTTTATGACTTGTAATCAAGTCTTATTGTGCTTATTTGAATATTTTAGGGCGTGACGGTGAGTAAAGACACTCTTTGGGCGGAAGTTTACGAAATTCTACATGCTTGCTTCGTGAGTGTACTACTCACTTGCTTGTTACTGTGTGGCTTTGTTTGTTTGAGCTGGATGCCTTGAATGCTTATTTGCACTGTTGAAACTGATTAAAGTGAGGGTGTACTTGATCGCCCTCACCCCCTTTTGTATTATACACGACTGTCTACTGTTTCACTGTGGTACTTAAAATGTACATGGAAAACTGGATTTGGTGTCGTTTGGACGAGGATCCAACAGCTTTTACTGTTACTACTGAGCTCAACCCCATTGGTAGTCGATTGATTCGAGCCAGCGAGGGCTTGGTCGTGAAAGTTGACGAGCCATGGGGACTGTTATATGGAATCTTGTAGTAGTGAGACTCTTGATTCCGGTATACTCGAGTATTACCAAATTTCTACTGTTTGGAGTTCGGGCCCAGTAGGGGTATGTTGGGTGGAAGGAATGGAAGTAAAGTGGAGCCTACGGTTGGTTACTCGTAAACATTGACGGAGGGTCAATGAAGTCCGATCAAGTATACAAGCAAGGAAAGGGGCTCTTGTGAGCCGTCTGTATCCTTTTACTAACTTTATTGATGTGTACTCTTGGCTTACTTTTATTAGATGAATTGGAATGAAATGCTATCTGCTTATATGATCTTCGTTGCTAGAGTGGTAGTGTCTCACTGGGCGTAAGGTCACTCTATTCCTTTAGTTTTCCTTACAGGAATTTGAATCCTTTTGGAAAGGCTCTGCATGTTGGTTGCCGATTTGAGCTTATGTGAATGTAATTTGAATTGCTCCTTTTGGGCAAAACCCTAACTGTTTTTTGATCTAATTATCTCGCTTTTGTTTTGTAAATTACAAACGTATGTATATAACACTGCTTAACCCTGTTTATGGGACTTATTTGGTTTGGAAATATTTTTCCGAGTTATATGACATGGCACCCACTACTCACCGACGATTTGATTTGCGTTTGGCTATCTTGCGATTTCGGCTTGTGTGAGCGCGTATTATCATCTTTATTGCAAAATCATCTTCATTGCAAGCTTATTGTGGCCGGCTCTCTCTCCAAGCAAAAGAAAGTAAAAGCTCTCCAAGTTCATGCTTCAATCTTGCTCAAATCAACCATTTAATCTTGCAATTACTCCATAAAAACCCTTAAGTGAGTGGTTGTGAGGTGATTAGTGGAGTTGTTTGGAGGATTAAGGTGCCAAGTTGTTCCTTTTCTTGCATTTCAAGGTGAGTAGCTAGGGAATGCTTCCTTTGGTCTTGATAATGTCAAAGTAATGATTTGTGTTGATTAAATGTGTGATTGGGTGAAAGATATCTGGAATTGGGTTGAGATTGGTGAATTTTTTTGATTATATCATGAATTTTCTGTTTCATATGTGTAATATGGTGTGGCTTTGTATGATGATGGGAATTGATCTAGAATGAAGCTAGAAGGTGTAAATTGTGGTTAATTGCAGAAAATTTCTGCTTTGGAAAGAAATTTTGGAAGTTAGGTTTTTATTTCCCCTCAATCTGCCCGGCACTGTTCATCATAGTTAGAGGACGAATTAGCTTTGGTTTAAAACATAAAAGTTGTAGGGAATGATATTTTAGAGATGCCTACAAAGTTTCAGGCCAATCGGAGTAGCGTAGCTTATGAAAAGACTGAAATACCCCTGCTGCCCTGTTTCTACCCGAACTTGATAATTGCTTCTGTAATTGGTTAATGTGGTTGGGAATAATTCTGATTTGGTTGTTAATGTCTTCTTAAGAAATGTAGCCTGGTGTCTTAGCTTTCGGATGGCTTTGGAATCACTTGATTTGGACTTAGGTAGCCTGACTTATGATGTTTGAGCCAGAATGCGGTTTGTAAACCTGTTTTGACGGTGCTGGTTTGGTATATTGACCTTTTGACCTAGTTGCACTATGAACTGGACTGAGTATCCTTCTTCAACATTGTAACCCTACCTCTTAGCTTCGAAACGGTGTGTATTGTACCTCCATACGATAATCGTAGTGCCAATGGTGCCAAAACCGTAAAATGATGTCAAAAACTGTTTTTATGGTTTAGAGTTTAATTCCATTTCCGGATTTCCCTGGTTTACTCTAGTGCTTATACATTCTTATGGAGCCCTATTTTGGTAGTATGTGGAATTGGTTTATGACTTGTAATCAAGTCTTATTGTGCTTATTTGAATATTTTAGGGCGTGACGGTGAGTAAAGACACTCTTTGGGCGGAAGTTTACGAAATTCTACATGCTTGCTTCGTGAGTGTACTACTCACTTGCTTGTTACTGTGTGGCTTTGTTTGTTTGAGCTGGATGCCTTGAATGCTTATTTGCACTGTTGAAACTGATTAAAGTGAGGGTGTACTTGATCGCCCTCACCCCCTTTTGTATTATACACGACTGTCTACTGTTTCACTGTGGTACTTAAAATGTACATGGAAAACTGGATTTGGTGTCGTTTGGACGAGGATCCAACAGCTTTTACTGTTACTACTGAGCTCAACCCCATTGGTAGTCGATTGATTCGAGCCAGCGAGGGCTTGGTCGTGAAAGTTGACGAGCCATGGGGACTGTTATATGGAATCTTGTAGTAGTGAGACTCTTGATTCCGGTATACTCGAGTATTACCAAATTTCTACTGTTTGGAGTTCGGGCCCGGTAGGGGTATGTTGGGTGGAAGGAATGGAAGTAAAGTGGAGCCTACGGTTGGTTACTCGTAAACATTGACGGAGGGTCAATGAAGTCCGATCAAGTATACAAGCAAGGAAAGGGGCTCTTGAGAGCCGTCTGTATCCTTATACCAACTTTATTGATGTGTACTCTTGGCTTACTATTATTAGATGAATTGGAATGAAATGCTATCTGCTTATATGATCTTCGTTGCTTGAGTGGTAGTGTCTCACTGGGCGTAAGCTCACTCTATCCCTTTTGTTTTCCTTATAGGAATTTGAATCCTTTTGGAAAGGCTATGCATGTTGGTTGCCGTTTTGAGCTTATGTGAATGAAATTTGAATAGCTCCTTTTGGGCAAAACCCTAACTGTATTTTGATCTAATTATCTCGCTTTTGTTTTGCAAATTACAAACGTATGTATAAACCCGCTTAAACCTATTTATGGGTTTATTGGTTTTTGGAATATTTTCTTGAGTTATATGACATGGGCAACCTCACTGACTCACCGACGATTTGATTTGCGTTTGGGCTATCTTTGCGATTTATCGGCTGTTGTGAGGCGCGTATTATCAAATCTTATTGCAAAATCACTTCATTTCCAAGCTTATTGTGGCCGTTTCTCTCCAAGCAAAAGAAAGGAAAAAGCTCTCCAAGTTCTTGCTTCAATCTTGCTCAAATCCAACAAACCCACCATTTAATCTTGCATTTACTCCATAAAAACCCTTAAGTGAGTGGTTGTGAGGTGATTAGTGGAGTTGTTTGGAGGATTAAGGTGCCAAGTTGCTCTTTTCCTTTTCTTGCAATTTCAAAGTGAGTAGCTAGGGACTGCTTCCTTTGGTCTTGGATAATGTCAAAGTAATGATTTTGTGTTGAATTAAATGTGTGATTGGTGAAAGATTTCTTGAATTGGGTTGAGATTGGTGAAGTTTTCTAATTATTTCATGAATTTTCTGTTTCATATGTGTAATATGGTGTGGCTTTGGATGATGATTGGAAATGATCTAGAATGAAGCTAGAAGGTGTATGTGGTGGTTAATTGCAAGCAATTTCTGTTTTGGAAAGAAAATTTTGGAAAAAGATTAGGTTTTTATTTCCCCTCAATGCTGCCGGCACTGGTTTCATCATAGTTCGCAAGGACGAATTAGCTTTGATTTAAAACATAAAAGTTGTAGGGAATGATATTTTAGAGATGCCTACAAAGTTTCAGGCCAATCGGAGTAGCGTAGCTTATGAAAAGACTGAAATACCCCTGCTGCCCTGTTTCTACCCGAACTTGATAATTGCTTCTGTAATTGGTTAATGTGGTTGGGAATAATTCTGATTTGGTTGTTAATGTCTTCTTAAGAAATGTATCCTGGTGTCTTAGCTTTCGGATGGCTTTGGAATCACTTGATTTGGACTTAGGTAGCCTGACTTATGATGTTTGAGCCAGAATGCGGTTTGTAAACCTGTTTTGAAGGTGCTGGTTTGGTATATTGACCTTTTGACCTAGTTGCACTATGAACTGGACTGAGTATCCTTCTTCAACATTGTAGCCCTACCTCTTAGCTTCGAAACGGTGTGTATTGTACCTCCATACGATAATCGTAGTGCCAATGGTGCCAAAACCGTAAAATGATGTCAAAAACTGTTTTTATGGTTTAGAGTTTAATTCCATTTCCGGATTTCCCTGGTTTACTCTAGTGCTTATACATTCTTATGGAGCCCTATTTTGGTAGTATGTGGAATTGGTTTATGACTTGTAATCAAGTCTTATTGTGCTTATTTGAATATTTTAGGGCGTGACGGTGAGTAAAGACACTCTTTGGGCGGAAGTTTACGAAATTCTACATGCTTGCTTCGTGAGTGTACTACTCACTTGCTTGTTACTGTGTGGCTTTGTTTGTTTGAGCTGGATGCCTTGAATGCTTATTTGCACTGTTGAAACTGATTAAAGTGAGGGTGTACTTGATCGCCCTCACCCCCTTTTGTATTATACACGACTGTCTACTGTTTCACTGTGGTACTTAAAATGTACATGGAAAACTGGATTTGGTGTCGTTTGGACGAGGATCCAACAGCTTTTACTGTTACTACTGAGCTCAACCCCATTGGTAGTCGATTGATTCGAGCCAGCGAGGGCTTGGTCGTGAAAGTTGACGAGCCATGGGGACTGTTATATGGAATCTTGTAGTAGTGAGACTCTTGATTCCGGTATACTCGAGTATTACCAAATTTCTACTGTTTGGAGTTCGGGCCCAGTAGGGGTATGTTGGGTGGAAGGAATGGAAGTAAAGTGGAGCCTACGGTTGGTTACTCGTAAACATCACTACAAGAAAAAAGGTCATCAATGACAACCAGCTCTTGTCACAAAAAAAGTAAAAGTCGTCACTGATGACAATTATTGACAATATTTAAGTCGCCACAGAGTCGTCAATGAATGCCCGTCGGTAAAGATGTACAGTGACAACTTTATATGTCGTCAGTAAATAGCATTCTTTACTGACAACTCACTTCGTCAATAAAAAGTACAAATATAGTGATGACTTTATATCTTGTCAGTGATGGCCACAATAACATTGTCACTGAAACTTCTTGATGATTGTTGCTTGTATTGACTAATTACTAACAACTTTGGTTCACGCTTGTCACTAAAATAGACGTGATATTGACAACTTTTTGTCATCACTGTAGGCTTTAAGTTTAGAGATACTAATTAGTGACAACATTTCATTGTCAGTGGAGAAGTCTAATTAGTGACAATATACTGTAACCGTGTAGTTTGATAAAGAAAATTATACTGGAATTAATCAATCCAACAATTCAATTTACGAATTGAGAAAAATAACAACAAAGCCTGCTAATTAAAAACAGAAGACATCCATTACATTCGAAATGCCAAAATATCATACTTAAGTTCAACATCCTGCTACAGCTTTACAAAAATAAATCTAAGTCCTAAACTTAGCTAGCAGCTACTGCCGAAACACTTCAAGAGCAAAACACAACCTTGTCTTCATTGTTCTTCAATCAATTAGTAGCTGTGGATTAGAGGCCAAAAGAGTTTGAACAAGCAATACAAGTCTGCATAAAGTAGTATAATAATTAGTAGGTAACAAGTAGCTTGAGCAAAAAAATAAACTATCTTATATTTACCTACAACAAAACTCAGTCACGATTAGAATCTCAGTCAAGACAAGAACAAATAAGGCAGAAAATTAACATAACAAGGACAATATCCCAAATTAGCTTAGAAGTTAGCTAGTTAAGTATTAGTGAGGTCAATACCTTGTTAACAAACTACTCAAGGCCAAACAAAAATATTACTAGCTTTTCACGGAGTGGCTTAACATGTCTTCCTAACAAAGTCATGGACCCAACTAACAAAGAATGTTGTGACTGAATATTATCTCTAACTCGAATAGTAAATTATCGGATATCATTTTACACACACTCAAAACAGTAATAGAAAACCAACTACAAGCAGAGATATGCAAGAAATCATAGCTAGCAAATGGCTGTACATACTTTTCATGACAGGATAGAGAAAACATGCTGTTGAAGGAACAAGGCCTTCCTAGGACTTTACAAACAAGACAATCAATAAATACAATCAAATCAGAAAGTGTCCTCAAACACCTCTATTCCTGATAAATTTCTACATACCTGAGTTCTATACATAAAAGTTAGTCAAGGAAAGGGTACCCAGCTGGACTTGTGAAGGTTTAGGAAACTTGATCTTATACAATATAAAGATTCTGTGGATCTACTAAGATCCCAACTTACTCCCTGCTCACGATAAATTGATGTCTAACTTTGCATTTAATGCCATGCAATAAGAAAAAGAGTGGTAATGATTTTCTCAATTTTACCATTGACTACTTGTTACCCAACCTTCTCCATTTATTAAATTCAATTCATAATGCAATCCATGTGTTTCCCACTTCTTATTTAAGTTTCAAACATTATTGTTATCTAAGTTCATTTTAAAGTAGAGCCAACTCTAGCTAGGACATCCATTTGGAACAAAGGAGTGGAACACAAGTTATCAGTTTTAAAGCTATCTCACATTTGTTAGAATTTATTTATTATATGTTTTACATTGTTAAAATCTATGAGTTAATTAAATATAACAATTTGTAAAAGTTGCATCTTACAAGACAAAAAAATTTTAGTTCATCAACTTGTAGCCAAGAAATTTGTCCTCTTATCATGCCAACCAGATCTAAAGGTGACTTTTTGAGAGACTATGCTAGTAGGAAAGCACTTGCATGTGAAATAAACATATTAACCATAAAATCGTGCTTAAAATCTTTGGAAAAATGGTTTGGGGTTGATGCATGCACAAATACTGGTTGTCTATATTTCCACACAAAAGCAAAAGCATATTGATAAGAAGTACCTTTTGGCATCTGGGAATTCTAACTCGTCTTGATCAAAAAGCCAGCTTTTGGAAAAATGGTTTGGGGTTAATTTTCTTGTTGCATCAGCTGAACCATCTTCATAGAGGTAATTTTACTGCCTTTTCTATAATTATGGACCTAAATATGCATCCAGTAACATAAGTATTGTTAATATTCACGTAAAAAATGATCAACTTGACCACTAGCCTGTCTAGAAAGAAGGCAGAGCAAGAGTACCTCAATCCACTTTACAACAGGTTTTCTAGCATGACCTTTAGAATGGTAGCAATTTTAGCATGTCAAAGGAAGGAGTAATCATCCAATAAGAAATTCATCAAATTGATCTTCTCCAACAATTAAAAGGCACAAAAAGTTCCTAGCTTGCTTGAAAAGCCATGCCAGAATATCATAAGGAAATGAAACTTAAAAGTGATAATTAACAATGATAATGCCAAGTCTTTCACACCACCAAAAAAAGGGAATAATAGTGATGTTGGATAGCAAACTTTTTGATACAATTAAAGTCCACACTCGCTCATTTTCTCAGGTATTCTAGAAACCTGAGAGATTACAATAGGCTAATAAAGTCATTAGAACCAGACAAATCCCCTAATCTAAAACAACCGAATTAGCATGTTTCCTGATTATCTGGCAATTTTACATGTCTATGACTGCAAGGTAGCAAACTTGGCAAGTATCGCATTAGAATCATGCTGCAGAATCTTATTCACAACAGAATCTCTAGGGATGCTACTAACCAAAGTGGCATTCGTATCTCAATCTGACTGACTAGGGACAAATATGTTATAATCTAATAGTACATGACTAATTTCACAGCTGAGAATGAAATTAAAAACACAAGACGAATACAAATAGTCTTTATTGGATTCATCTATAAAGAAAGGGATACACAAAGACTACCTATTCGTTCTTGTAAATTGATACTCAAATAAATCAAAACAAACAACAAAATTAAATAGCCACCTTAGTTTCATAAGGAAAATTTTCATGATTTTTTTATCCTTCCTTTTCAATGAATCACTTATTGGCATAAACAGCCTTAGATTAATGAGGCAGTAAAAAGTTTTAATTGACATCCAACTCCATCTAAATATTTGGGATCTAGGTAGTTTTTAATCATCTAACTCCTAGCCATGTTTTCTCTGTCTTGTATCCTAACATAAAGATATATGCATCCAAGATTATTTTAATGAAGGCACAATAACTAAATTGGGGAAACTAATCATCGCAAACAGCAACAAAGAAACTCCAAAGTAATGAAACACAAATTTTATCATTCAAATTGATCACAATCAAGTGCATGTGCTAAAAGTAAAACAAATATGAACATGATGTACTATTAAATCAGCGTTATCATCAGATGACAACTCAATGCTTATAATTTAAATAAACATTAGTACTGGTGAACAGCAGTACATTTTTGTAGGTCATTTGCAAAGCAAAAATTCTAGTAAAGTGTACTCATGATTACTAAACAAAAGAAAAAGGACTGAGGGAGAGTGCCTGTAAAGTACCTCAAAGTGAAAAATGCAACTCAATGAGAATATCCGAGGAAGACCCTAAGCCTATGTCAAC
The DNA here is from genome assembly GCF_003713205.1 of Coffea eugenioides. Taxonomy (NCBI): domain Eukaryota; kingdom Viridiplantae; phylum Streptophyta; class Magnoliopsida; order Gentianales; family Rubiaceae; genus Coffea; species Coffea eugenioides. The sequence goes on along the minus strand of NC_040043.1, from coordinate 18,853,270 downwards.
AACTTCAATTGCTACAAAAAATAAGAAATCAATCAAATCTAAGAGAAATAAAGTAATTTTTGTGATCTACCTAAAACTAATCCACACTATATTGATTTATATAATTATATGCATATAAGTAGCACGCCAAATCAACAATATATGAAAAGGGAATATGAGTACAATTCAATGTTGGAAGTAGCATACTGGAATGAACTCCATATTCATAACTTAGAATGATGCTTTCTAAGTTATAATAGGTTTCAAGTTACTTGTATGATTAGTTAATCATGAGATAAACTAGAAGTCAAAAAAGAAAAACAATTACTAAAACTTTAAGGAGAAATCATGATGTTATCATATAGCATGCATGGCCACCATACAATTGTGTAGAATAATTAGATTGACCATGAAAACAATCACAAATATCAAATTGACCAGCATGCTACTTAGGAAAATAATTATAGATATCGTCAGCCTATATATTTGTATTTCTTTTCCTATGTATATTAGGGCTATAATTATAGATATCTTCAGCCTATATATTTGGTCTACCAGAAAAGACCAAAGCTTCAAACAGACCACACAATTCATCCAATCACACCTCCTACCTTTCAAATCTTTTCTGTCATTTCATTGGATAATTGTAACAGCATGTATATAAATATTATTATTAGCACTATTACTAATTAATAAAGCTCATTAACAACGAGCCAGTAGCTATTGCTTTGATTTTTGATAAAAATCCAAATAATTTCGAAGAACCCCTTTCAAGAATCGTTTCTGTAGGTACTTTAATAGGTGGTTCTAGTTTAGCTTAGTTTCAAGCAAAGTTTGAAGCTTTCTGGAAATTTTGAAGATTAAACTTTAATGTGCTACCTCTCTGCTCAGCCACATAGATAATCAACTAATCACTCCCCAATTCCCACTCCACCCAGCACCATTTAACCCACTATTTCTCTCACCAGCAGCCACTCACAGCAACATCGTACCATAATCACCTCCTTGCTCTCTTCCACTCCCTTCGCCACCATCCAATTAGGCATCAACTTTTGCCCCACCTAGTCCCAAGCCAAAACCGCACCCGCACATAAACCCATTGAATTTTGTCACCATGACTCACATATGGAATTGGGTGATCAAGTCTACATCCCATGGTTGTACAAAAATAACTTAAGCAATTGCAACTATAGATCAAACAGTTCTACTAGAAGGAGTCCACAACTCAAACTATAGGCACCGTAAAAATTTGGGGAAAAATTTAGGGCAAATTAATTGAGGAAAAAATTAGGGAAACAAGGAGAGACATAAGAGGACCTACCTGAGAGTTGGTGGAGAGCACATCGATCCCCTTCAGCGTTGAATGCACAATTAGTCCAGAGTTCCCTTAATCACCGCCAGCCTTCTGATAAACTTGCCTTCTTTTTCTTGGGCTTGGTGTTGCGTCACCACGGAGGTGGAGAAAGAAGTGGATGGTGGACTCCTTCTGGCTCCTTTCGGCTGTTGTAGTCGGCTAGGGTACGGCCGTCCTCCAGCTGCTTGCCGATGAAGATGAGGCGCTATTGGTTTCGGGGGGATGCCCCTCCTTGTCCTGGATTTTGGCCTTGACATTGTCGATGGTGTCAGAAGACTCCACCACAAGGGTGATGGTCTTCCCCATCAGGATTTCCATGAAGATTTGCATTTTTTACGGCGGCAGCTGCCGATTGTCGCCTCTACTGCTGCTCAGGTTTTGGAAAATGAATAAAGGGGGTTGGGTTGATCGAGGGATTGAGAGTGTTAAGAGTACTAAAGGCATCTGGAAGTGGGGAGTAAGAGTGGTTCCTTTTCTAGTGTATATTGTATAGTACCCGGGCCATTTTTTTTCATGTTTAGCTTGAACAAATATTTGATACTAGTCAATCAAGACAATCCAAGTCAATTTTTAGCTTCAATTTTTATTTAAATTTACTAATATATTTCTAATCACTACTTCTTAACATATTTATTAAAAGGTTATAATGGATGAAAATTTTTTGCTAAATTCAAACAACTGGTAAATGTACTCTTTTTCAAGTTGTAATAGTTTATATAGTTGTTCTAATTAGAAACTTTCATTAATTTTTTCCAGTTAAAAACCTATTATTATTTGAATAACTATGACTAGTTTAATAAATTATTAAATTTTAAAAAAATTAAATTAATATTGAGACTCACAATTAAATAAATGCATTGGAGATGTTCAAGTTAGTGATGATACTATGTTGTCACTAACTACATTATAGTTTTACTGACAAAAATTGGTCGTCAATAAATATAAATAGTGACAACAATGAAAAGTTGTCAAAGAAAGAGGTAGAATTACTGACAACTTTTATCAAGTTGTCACTATTGCAAAACTCCCGCCTTCCAAGTCCCATGGCGCAAAGTAGTTTTGTGACGACAATTAATGGTTGTCACTGAAAACTTAGCTGCTTTGAGTCAATTGTGACAACCTTCAATGTCGTGACTAAACAACCTCATTTTGTGACGACTTTTTGTCATCACTAGGAAATGTTGTCACTAATGCCCTTTTTTCTTGTAGTGCATTGACGGAGGGTCAATGAAGTCCGATCAAGTATACAAGCAAGGAAAGGGGCTCTTGTGAGCCGTCTGTATCCTTTTACTAACTTTATTGATGTGTACTCTTGGCTTACTTTTATTAGATGAATTGGAATGAAATGCTATCTGCTTATATGATCTTCGTTGCTAGAGTGGTAGTGTCTCACTGGGCGTAAGGTCACTCTATTCCTTTAGTTTTCCTTACAGGAATTTGAATCCTTTTGGAAAGGCTCTGCATGTTGGTTGCCGATTTGAGCTTATGTGAATGTAATTTGAATTGCTCCTTTTGGGCAAAACCCTAACTGTTTTTTGATCTAATTATCTCGCTTTTGTTTTGTAAATTACAAACGTATGTATATAACACTGCTTAACCCTGTTTATGGGACTTATTTGGTTTGGAAATATTTTTCCGAGTTATATGACATGGCACCCACTACTCACCGACGATTTGATTTGCGTTTGGCTATCTTGCGATTTCGGCTTGTGTGAGCGCGTATTATCATCTTTATTGCAAAATCATCTTCATTGCAAGCTTATTGTGGCCGGCTCTCTCTCCAAGCAAAAGAAAGTAAAAGCTCTCCAAGTTCATGCTTCAATCTTGCTCAAATCAACCATTTAATCTTGCAATTACTCCATAAAAACCCTTAAGTGAGTGGTTGTGAGGTGATTAGTGGAGTTGTTTGGAGGATTAAGGTGCCAAGTTGTTCCTTTTCTTGCATTTCAAGGTGAGTAGCTAGGGAATGCTTCCTTTGGTCTTGATAATGTCAAAGTAATGATTTGTGTTGATTAAATGTGTGATTGGGTGAAAGATATCTGGAATTGGGTTGAGATTGGTGAATTTTTTTGATTATATCATGAATTTTCTGTTTCATATGTGTAATATGGTGTGGCTTTGTATGATGATGGGAATTGATCTAGAATGAAGCTAGAAGGTGTAAATTGTGGTTAATTGCAGAAAATTTCTGCTTTGGAAAGAAATTTTGGAAGTTAGGTTTTTATTTCCCCTCAATCTGCCCGGCACTGTTCATCATAGTTAGAGGACGAATTAGCTTTGATTTAAAACATAAAAGTTGTAGGGAATGATATTTTAGAGATGCCTACAAAGTTTCAGGCCAATCGGAGTAGCGTAGCTTATGAAAAGACTGAAATACCCCTGCTGCCCTGTTTCTACCCGAACTTGATAATTGCTTCTGTAATTGGTTAATGTGGTTGGGAATAATTCTGATTTGGTTGTTAATGTCTTCTTAAGAAATGTATCCTGGTGTCTTAGCTTTCGGATGGCTTTGGAATCACTTGATTTGGACTTAGGTAGCCTGACTTATGATGTTTGAGCCAGAATGCGGTTTGTAAACCTGTTTTGAAGGTGCTGGTTTGGTATATTGACCTTTTGACCTAGTTGCACTATGAACTGGACTGAGTATCCTTCTTCAACATTGTAGCCCTACCTCTTAGCTTCGAAACGGTGTGTATTGTACCTCCATACGATAATCGTAGTGCCAATGGTGCCAAAACCGTAAAATGATGTCAAAAACTGTTTTTATGGTTTAGAGTTTAATTCCATTTCCGGATTTCCCTGGTTTACTCTAGTGCTTATACATTCTTATGGAGCCCTATTTTGGTAGTATGTGGAATTGGTTTATGACTTGTAATCAAGTCTTATTGTGCTTATTTGAATATTTTAGGGCGTGACGGTGAGTAAAGACACTCTTTGGGCGGAAGTTTACGAAATTCTACATGCTTGCTTCGTGAGTGTACTACTCACTTGCTTGTTACTGTGTGGCTTTGTTTGTTTGAGCTGGATGCCTTGAATGCTTATTTGCACTGTTGAAACTGATTAAAGTGAGGGTGTACTTGATCGCCCTCACCCCCTTTTGTATTATACACGACTGTCTACTGTTTCACTGTGGTACTTAAAATGTACATGGAAAACTGGATTTGGTGTCGTTTGGACGAGGATCCAACAGCTTTTACTGTTACTACTGAGCTCAACCCCATTGGTAGTCGATTGATTCGAGCCAGCGAGGGCTTGGTCGTGAAAGTTGACGAGCCATGGGGACTGTTATATGGAATCTTGTAGTAGTGAGACTCTTGATTCCGGTATACTCGAGTATTACCAAATTTCTACTGTTTGGAGTTCGGGCCCAGTAGGGGTATGTTGGGTGGAAGGAATGGAAGTAAAGTGGAGCCTACGGTTGGTTACTCGTAAACATTGACGGAGGGTCAATGAAGTCCGATCAAGTATACAAGCAAGGAAAGGGGCTCTTGTGAGCCGTCTGTATCCTTTTACTAACTTTATTGATGTGTACTCTTGGCTTACTTTTATTAGATGAATTGGAATGAAATGCTATCTGCTTATATGATCTTCGTTGCTAGAGTGGTAGTGTCTCACTGGGCGTAAGGTCACTCTATTCCTTTAGTTTTCCTTACAGGAATTTGAATCCTTTTGGAAAGGCTCTGCATGTTGGTTGCCGATTTGAGCTTATGTGAATGTAATTTGAATTGCTCCTTTTGGGCAAAACCCTAACTGTTTTTTGATCTAATTATCTCGCTTTTGTTTTGTAAATTACAAACGTATGTATATAACACTGCTTAACCCTGTTTATGGGACTTATTTGGTTTGGAAATATTTTTCCGAGTTATATGACATGGCACCCACTACTCACCGACGATTTGATTTGCGTTTGGCTATCTTGCGATTTCGGCTTGTGTGAGCGCGTATTATCATCTTTATTGCAAAATCATCTTCATTGCAAGCTTATTGTGGCCGGCTCTCTCTCCAAGCAAAAGAAAGTAAAAGCTCTCCAAGTTCATGCTTCAATCTTGCTCAAATCAACCATTTAATCTTGCAATTACTCCATAAAAACCCTTAAGTGAGTGGTTGTGAGGTGATTAGTGGAGTTGTTTGGAGGATTAAGGTGCCAAGTTGTTCCTTTTCTTGCATTTCAAGGTGAGTAGCTAGGGAATGCTTCCTTTGGTCTTGATAATGTCAAAGTAATGATTTGTGTTGATTAAATGTGTGATTGGGTGAAAGATATCTGGAATTGGGTTGAGATTGGTGAATTTTTTTGATTATATCATGAATTTTCTGTTTCATATGTGTAATATGGTGTGGCTTTGTATGATGATGGGAATTGATCTAGAATGAAGCTAGAAGGTGTAAATTGTGGTTAATTGCAGAAAATTTCTGCTTTGGAAAGAAATTTTGGAAGTTAGGTTTTTATTTCCCCTCAATCTGCCCGGCACTGTTCATCATAGTTAGAGGACGAATTAGCTTTGATTTAAAACATAAAAGTTGTAGGGAATGATATTTTAGAGATGCCTACAAAGTTTCAGGCCAATCGGAGTAGCGTAGCTTATGAAAAGACTGAAATACCCCTGCTGCCCTGTTTCTACCCGAACTTGATAATTGCTTCTGTAATTGGTTAATGTGGTTGGGAATAATTCTGATTTGGTTGTTAATGTCTTCTTAAGAAATGTATCCTGGTGTCTTAGCTTTCGGATGGCTTTGGAATCACTTGATTTGGACTTAGGTAGCCTGACTTATGATGTTTGAGCCAGAATGCGGTTTGTAAACCTGTTTTGAAGGTGCTGGTTTGGTATATTGACCTTTTGACCTAGTTGCACTATGAACTGGACTGAGTATCCTTCTTCAACATTGTAGCCCTACCTCTTAGCTTCGAAACGGTGTGTATTGTACCTCCATACGATAATCGTAGTGCCAATGGTGCCAAAACCGTAAAATGATGTCAAAAACTGTTTTTATGGTTTAGAGTTTAATTCCATTTCCGGATTTCCCTGGTTTACTCTAGTGCTTATACATTCTTATGGAGCCCTATTTTGGTAGTATGTGGAATTGGTTTATGACTTGTAATCAAGTCTTATTGTGCTTATTTGAATATTTTAGGGCGTGACGGTGAGTAAAGACACTCTTTGGGCGGAAGTTTACGAAATTCTACATGCTTGCTTCGTGAGTGTACTACTCACTTGCTTGTTACTGTGTGGCTTTGTTTGTTTGAGCTGGATGCCTTGAATGCTTATTTGCACTGTTGAAACTGATTAAAGTGAGGGTGTACTTGATCGCCCTCACCCCCTTTTGTATTATACACGACTGTCTACTGTTTCACTGTGGTACTTAAAATGTACATGGAAAACTGGATTTGGTGTCGTTTGGACGAGGATCCAACAGCTTTTACTGTTACTACTGAGCTCAACCCCATTGGTAGTCGATTGATTCGAGCCAGCGAGGGCTTGGTCGTGAAAGTTGACGAGCCATGGGGACTGTTATATGGAATCTTGTAGTAGTGAGACTCTTGATTCCGGTATACTCGAGTATTACCAAATTTCTACTGTTTGGAGTTCGGGCCCGGTAGGGGTATGTTGGGTGGAAGGAATGGAAGTAAAGTGGAGCCTACGGTTGGTTACTCGTAAACATTGACGGAGGGTCAATGAAGTCCGATCAAGTATACAAGCAAGGAAAGGGGCTCTTGAGAGCCGTCTGTATCCTTTTACCAACTTTATTGATGTGTACTCTTGGCTTACTTTTATTAGATGAATTGGAATGAAATGCTATCTGCTTATATGATCTTCGTTGCTTGAGTGGTAGTGTCTCACTGGGCGTAAGGTCACTCTATTCTTTTTGTTTTCCTTACAGGAATTTGAATCCTTTTGGAAAGGCTATGCATGTTGGTTGCCGATTTGAGCTTATGTGAATGTAACTTGAATTGCTCCTTTTGGGCAAAACCCTAACTGTTTTTTGATCTAATTATCTCGCTTTTGTTTTGTAAATTACAAACGTATGTATATAACACTGCTTAACCCTGTTTATGGGACTTATTTGGTTTGGAAATATTTTTCCGAGTTATATGACATGGCACCCACTACTCACCGACGATTTGATTTGCGTTTGGCTATCTTGCGATTTCGGCTTGTGTGAGCGCGTATTATCATCTTTATTGCAAAATCATCTTCATTGCAAGCTTATTGTGGCCGGCTCTCTCTCCAAGCAAAAGAAAGTAAAAGCTCTCCAAGTTCATGCTTCAATCTTGCTCAAATCAACCATTTAATCTTGCAATTACTCCATAAAAACCCTTAACTGAGTGGTTGTGAGGTGATTAGTGGAGTTGTTTGGAGGATTAAGGTGCCAAGTTGTTCCTTTTCTTGCATTTCAAGGTGAGTAGCTAGGGAATGCTTCATTTGGTCTTGATAATGTCAAAGTAATGATTTGTGTTGATTAAATGTGTGATTGGGTGAAAGATATCTGGAATTGGGTTGAGATTGGTGAATTTTTTTGATTATATCATGAATTTTCTGTTTCATATGTGTAATATGGTGCGGCTTTGTATGATGATGGGAATTGATCTAGAATGAAGCTAGAAGGTGTAAATTGTGGTTAATTGCAGAAAATTTCTGCTTTGGAAAGAAATTTTGGAAGTTAGGGTTTTATTTCCCCTCATTCTGCCCGGCACTGTTCATCATAGTTAGAGGCCGAATTAGCTTTGGGTTAAAACATGACACTTGTAGGGAATGATATTTTAGAGATGCCTACAAAATTTCAGGCCAATCGGAGTAGCGTAGCTTATGAAAAGACTGAAATACCCCTGCTGCCCTGTTTCTACCCGAACTTGATAATTGCTTCTGTAATTGGTTAATTTGGTTGGGAATACTTCTGATTTGGTTGTTGATGTCTTCTTCAGAAATGTAGCCCGGTGTCTTAGCTTTCGGATGGCTTTTGAATCAATTGATTTGGACTTAGGTAGCCTGACTTATGATGTTTGACCCAGAATGCGGTTTGTAAACCTGTTTTGACGGTGCTGGTTTGGTATATTGACCTTTTGACCTAGTTGCACTATGAACTGGACTGAGTAGCCTTCTTCAACATTGTAGGCCTACCTCTTAGCTTCGAAACGGTGTGTATTGAACCTTCATCTGATAATCGTAGTGCCAATGGTACCAAAGCCGCAAAATGATGTCAAAAACTGTTTTTACGGTTAGAGTTTAATTCCATTTCCGGATTTCCCTGGTTTACTCTAGTGCTTATACATTATTATGGAGCCCTATTTTGGTAGTATGTGGAATTGGTTTATGACTTGTAATCGAGTCTTATTGTGCTTATTTGAATATTTTAGGGCGTGACGGTGAGTAAAGACGCTCTTTGGGCGGAAGTTTACGAAACTCTACTTGCTTGCTTGGTGAGTGTACTACTCACTTGCTTGTTACTGTGTGGCTTTGTTTACTTGAACGGGATGCCTTGAATGCTTATTTGCACTGTTGAAACTGATTAAAGTGAGGGTGTACTTGATCGCCCTCACCCCCTTTTGTATTATACACGACTGTCTACTGTTTCACTGTGGTACTTGAAATGTACATGAAAAATTGGATTTGGTGTCGTTAGGACGAGGATCCAACGGCTTTTACTGTTACTACTGAGCTCAACACCATTGGTAGTCGATTGAATCGAGCCAGCGAGGGCTTGGTCGTGAAAGTTGACGAGCCATGGGGACTGTTATATGGAATCTTGTAGTAGTGAGACTCTTGATTCCGGTATACTCGAGTATTACCAAATTTCTACTGTTTGGAGTTCGGACCCGGTAAGGGTATGTTGGGTGGAAGGAATGGAAGTAAAGTGGAGCCTACGGTTGGTTACTCGTAAACATTGACGGAGGGTCAATGAAGTCCGATCAAGTATACAAGCAAGGAAAGGGGCTCTTGAGAGCCGTCTGTATCCTTTTACCAACTTTATTGATGTGTACTCTTGGCTTACTTTTATTAGATGAATTGGAATGAAATGCTATCTGCTTATGTGATCTTCGTTGCTTGAGTGGTAGTGTCTCACTGGGCGTAAGGTCACTCTATTCTTTTTGTTTTCCTTACAGGAATTTGAATCCTTTTGGAAAGGCTATGCATGTTGGTTGCCGATTTGAGCTTATGTGAATGTAATTTGAATTGCTCCTTTTGGGCAAAACCCTAACTGTTTTTTGATCTAATTATCTCGCTTTTGTTTTGTAAATTACAAACGTATGTATATAACACTGCTTAACCCTGTTTATGGGACTTATTTGGTTTGGAAATATTTTTCCGAGTTATATGACATGGCACCCACTACTCACCGACGATTTGATTTGCGTTTGGCTATCTTGCGATTTCGGCTTGTGTGAGCGCGTATTATCATCTTTATTGCAAAATCATCTTCATTGCAAGCTTATTGTGGCCGGCTCTCTCTCCAAGCAAAAGAAAGTAAAAGCTCTCCAAGTTCATGCTTCAATCTTGCTCAAATCAACCATTTAATCTTGCAATTACTCCATAAAAACCCTTAACTGAGTGGTTGTGAGGTGATTAGTGGAGTTGTTTGGAGGATTAAGGTGCCAAGTTGTTCCTTTTCTTGCATTTCAAGGTGAGTAGCTAGGGAATGCTTCATTTGGTCTTGATAATGTCAAAGTAATGATTTGTGTTGATTAAATGTGTGATTGGGTGAAAGATATCTGGAATTGGGTTGAGATTGGTGAATTTTTTTGATTATATCATGAATTTTCTGTTTCATATGTGTAATATGGTGCGGCTTTGTATGATGATGGGAATTGATCTAGAATGAAGCTAGAAGGTGTAAATTGTGGTTAATTGCAGAAAATTTCTGCTTTGGAAAGAAATTTTGGAAGTTAGGGTTTTATTTCCCCTCATTCTGCCCGGCACTGTTCATCATAGTTAGAGGCCGAATTAGCTTTGGGTTAAAACATGACACTTGTAGGGAATGATATTTTAGAGATGCCTACAAAATTTCAGGCCAATCGGAGTAGCGTAGCTTATGAAAAGACTGAAATACCCCTGCTGCCCTGTTTCTACCCGAACTTGATAATTGCTTCTGTAATTGGTTAATTTGGTTGGGAATAATTCTGATTTGGTTGTTGATGTCTTCTTCAGAAATGTAGCCCGGTGTCTTAGCTTTCGGATGGCTTTTGAATCAATTGATTTGGACTTAGGTAGCCTGACTTATGATGTTTGACCCAGAATGCGGTTTGTAAACCTGTTTTGACGGTGCTGGTTTGGTATATTGACCTTTTGACCTAGTTGCACTATGAACTGGACTGAGTAGCCTTCTTCAACATTGTAGGCCTACCTCTTAGCTTCGAAACGGTGTGTATTGAACCTTCATCTGATAATCGTAGTGCCAATGGTACCAAAACCGCAAAATGATGTCAAAAACTGTTTTTATGGTTTAGAGTTTAATTCCATTTCCGGATTTCCCTGGTTTACTCTAGTGCTTATACATTATTATGGAGCCCTATTTTGGTAGTATGTGGAATTGGTTTATGACTTGTAATCGAGTCTTATTGTGCTTATTTGAATATTTTAGGGCGTGACGGTGAGTAAAGACGCTCTTTGGGCGGAAGTTTACGAAACTCTACTTGCTTGCTTGGTGAGTGTACTACTCACTTGCTTGTTACTGTGTGGCTTTGTTTACTTGAACGGGATGCCTTGAATGCTTATTTGCACTGTTGAAACTGATTAAAGTGAGGGTGTACTTGATCGCCCTCACCCCCTTTTGTATTATACACGACCGTCTACTGTTTCACTGTGGTACTTGAAATGTACATGAAAAATTGGATTTGGTGTCGTTAGGACGAGGATCCAACGGCTTTTACTGTTACTACTGAGCTCAACACCATTGGTAGTCGATTGAATCGAGCCAGCGAGGGCTTGGTCGTGAAAGTTGACGAGCCATGGGGACTGTTATATGGAATCTTGTAGTAGTGAGACTCTTGATTCCGGTATACTCGAGTATTACCAAATTTCTACTGTTTGGAGTTCGGACCCGGTAAGGGTATGTTGGGTGGAAGGAATGGAAGTAAAGTGGAGCCTACGGTTGGTTACTCGTAAACATTGACGGAGGGTCAATGAAGTCCGATCAAGTATACAAGCAAGGAAAGGGGCTCTTGAGAGCCGTCTGTATCCTTTTACCAACTTTATTGATGTGTACTCTTGGCTTACTTTTATTAGATGAATTGGAATGAAATGCTATCTGCTTATGTGATCTTCGTTGCTTGAGTGGTAGTGTCTCACTGGGCGTAAGGTCACTCTATTCTTTTTGTTTTCCTTACAGGAATTTGAATCCTTTTGGAAAGGCTATGCATGTTGGTTGCCGATTTGAGCTTATGTGAATGTAACTTGAATTGCTCCTTTTGGGCAAAACCCTAACTGTTTTTTGATCTAATTATCTCGCTTTTGTTTTGTAAATTACAAACGTATGTATATAACACTGCTTAACCCTGTTTATGGGACTTATTTGGTTTGGAAATATTTTTCCGAGTTATATGACATGGCACCCACTACTCACCGACGATTTGATTTGCGTTTGGCTATCTTGCGATTTCGGCTTGTGTGAGCGCGTATTATCATCTTTATTGCAAAATCATCTTCATTGCAAGCTTATTGTGGCCGGCTCTCTCTCCAAGCAAAAGAAAGTAAAAGCTCTCCAAGTTCATGCTTCAATCTTGCTCAAATCAACCATTTAATCTTGCAATTACTCCATAAAAACCCTTAACTGAGTGGTTGTGAGGTGATTAGTGGAGTTGTTTGGAGGATTAAGGTGCCAAGTTGTTCCTTTTCTTGCATTTCAAGGTGAGTAGCTAGGGAATGCTTCATTTGGTCTTGATAATGTCAAAGTAATGATTTGTGTTGATTAAATGTGTGATTGGGTGAAAGATATCTGGAATTGGGTTGAGATTGGTGAATTTTTTTGATTATATCATGAATTTTCTGTTTCATATGTGTAATATGGTGCGGCTTTGTATGATGATGGGAATTGATCTAGAATGAAGCTAGAAGGTGTAAATTGTGGTTAATTGCAGAAAATTTCTGCTTTGGAAAGAAATTTTGGAAGTTAGGGTTTTATTTCCCCTCATTCTGCCCGGCACTGTTCATCATAGTTAGAGGCCGAATTAGCTTTGGGTTAAAACATGACACTTGTAGGGAATGATATTTTAGAGATGCCTACAAAATTTCAGGCCAATCGGAGTAGCGTAGCTTATGAAAAGACTGAAATACCCCTGCTGCCCTGTTTCTACCCGAACTTGATAATTGCTTCTGTAATTGGTTAATTTGGTTGGGAATGCTTCTGATTTGGTTGTTGATGTCTTCTTCAGAAATGTAGCCCGGTGTCTTAGCTTTCGGATGGCTTTTGAATCAATTGATTTGGACTTAGGTAGCCTGACTTATGATGTTTGACCCAGAATGCGGTTTGTAAACCTGTTTTGACGGTGCTGGTTTGGTATATTCACCTTTTGACCTAGTTGCACTATGAACTGGACTGAGTAGCCTTCTTCAACATTGTAGGCCTACCTCTTAGCTTCGAAACGGTGTGTATTGAACCTTCATCTGATAATCGTAGTGCCAATGGTACCAAAACCGCAAAATGATGTCAAAAACTGTTTTTACGGTTAGAGTTTAATTCCATTTCCGGATTTCCCTGGTTTACTCTAGTGCTTATACATTATTATGGAGCCCTATTTTGGTAGTATGTGGAATTGGTTTATGACTTGTAATCGAGTCTTATTGTGCTTATTTGAATATTTTAGGGCGTGACGGTGAGTAAAGACGCTCTTTGGGCGGAAGTTTACGAAACTCTACTTGCATGCTTGGTGAGTGTACTACTCACTTGCTTGTTACTGTGTGGCTTTGTTTACTTGAACGGGATGCCTTGAATGCTTATTTGCACTGTTGAAACTGATTAAAGTGAGGGTGTACTTGATCGCCCTCACCCCCTTTTGTATTATACACGACCGTCTACTGTTTCACTGTGGTACTTGAAATGTACATGAAAAATTGGATTTGGTGTCGTTAGGACGAGGATCCAACGGCTTTTACTGTTACTACTGAGCTCAACACCATTGGTAGTCGATTGAATCGAGCCAGCGAGGGCTTGGTCGTGAAAGTTGACGAGCCATGGGGACTGTTATATGGAATCTTGTAGTAGTGAGACTCTTGATTCCGGTATACTCGAGTATTACCAAATTTCTACTGTTTGGAGTTCGGACCCGGTAAGGGTATGTTGGGTGGAAGGAATGGAAGTAAAGTGGAGCCTACGGTTGGTTACTCGTAAACATTGACGGAGGGTCAATGAAGTCCGATCAAGTATACAAGCAAGGAAAGGGGCTCTTGAGAGCCGTCTGTATCCTTTTACCAACTTTATTGATGTGTACTCTTGGCTTACTTTTATTAGATGAATTGGAATGAAATGCTATCTGCTTATGTGATCTTCGTTGCTTGAGTGGTAGTGTCTCACTGGGCGTAAGGTCACTCTATTCTTTTTGTTTTCCTTACAGGAATTTGAATCCTTTTGGAAAGGCTATGCATGTTGGTTGCCGATTTGAGCTTATGTGAATGTAACTTGAATTGCTCCTTTTGGGCAAAACCCTAACTGTTTTTTGATCTAATTATCTCGCTTTTGTTTTGTAAATTACAAACGTATGTATATAACACTGCTTAACCCTGTTTATGGGACTTATTTGGTTTGGAAATATTTTTCCGAGTTATATGACATGGCACCCACTACTCACCGACGATTTGATTTGCGTTTGGCTATCTTGCGATTTCGGCTTGTGTGAGCGCGTATTATCATCTTTATTGCAAAATCATCTTCATTGCAAGCTTATTGTGGCCGGCTCTCTCTCCAAGCAAAAGAAAGTAAAAGCTCTCCAAGTTCATGCTTCAATCTTGCTCAAATCAACCATTTAATCTTGCAATTACTCCATAAAAACCCTTAACTGAGTGGTTGTGAGGTGATTAGTGGAGTTGTTTGGAGGATTAAGGTGCCAAGTTGTTCCTTTTCTTGCATTTCAAGGTGAGTAGCTAGGGAATGCTTCATTTGGTCTTGATAATGTCAAAGTAATGATTTGTGTTGATTAAATGTGTGATTGGGTGAAAGATATCTGGAATTGGGTTGAGATTGGTGAATTTTTTTGATTATATCATGAATTTTCTGTTTCATATGTGTAATATGGTGCGGCTTTGTATGATGATGGGAATTGATCTAGAATGAAGCTAGAAGGTGTAAATTGTGGTTAATTGCAGAAAATTTCTGCTTTGGAAAGAAATTTTGGAAGTTAGGGTTTTATTTCCCCTCATTCTGCCCGGCACTGTTCATCATAGTTAGAGGCCGAATTAGCTTTGGGTTAAAACATGACACTTGTAGGGAATGATATTTTAGAGATGCCTACAAAATTTCAGGCCAATCGGCCTCGCACATAGTAGCGCTGAGCTTATGAAAAGACTGAAATTACCCCTGCTGCCCTGTTTTCTACATTCCGAAACTGTGATAATGGCTTCTGAATTGCGTTAATTGGATGGGAATACTTCTTGATTTGTGTAATAAGAAAGGTTGATTCTCATCTTCAGAAAATGCCTGAGCCCTGGTGTCTTAGCTTTCGGAATGGCTTTTGAATCCAATTTGATTTTGACTTAGGTAGCCTGACCTCTATGATGTTCTTAGAACCCAGAATGCGCGTTTGTAAACCTGTTTTGACCGGTGCTTGGTTTGTATATTGACCTTTCTGACCTGAGTTGTCACTATGAACTGGCGGAACTGAGTAGCACCTTCGTTCAACATTGTAGCCTACAAATCCTCTTTAGCTGTCGAAACTGTTGTGGTATTAACCTTCATCTGATAAATCGTTAGTGCCAATCGCCGTAACCAACAACCGCAAAATGATGTCAAAACTGTTTTTAGCGGTTTAGGTTCAATTCCATTTCCGGATTTCCACTGCGTATTTACTCTAGGGTTATACATTCTTATGGAGCCCTATTTTGGTTGTATGTGGAATTGGTTTATGACTTGTAATCGAGTCTTATTGTGCTTATTTGAATATTTTAGGGCGTGACGGTGAGTAAAGACGCTCTTTGGGCGGAAGTTTACGAAATTCCACTTGCTTGCTTGGTGAGTGTACTACTCACTTGCTTGTTACTGTGTGGCTTTGTTTATTTGAACTGGATGCCTTGAATGCTTATTTGCACTGTTGAAACTGATTAAAGTGAGGGTGTACTTGATCGCCCTCACCCCCTTTTGTATTATACACGACTGTCTACTGTTTCACTGTGGTACTTGAAATATACATGGAAAA
>NC_040043.1:18794626-18829644 GCF_003713205.1 Coffea eugenioides | reverse complement strand
AACAGAATTTTTCTTTGAAAAACCATTATAAAGTCTCTCAGAGACTTTAGCCTAGAGCTTTCAGATGGATCTTTCATGTTTTCATTGCAAGGTCTGCCCAAGAATCAGGTAATACTTGTAATTTTTAAACTTTATTAGATCAAAATTATCATCAGATATAGAAAAATGTTTTCGCCTTATTGAAACATTTTCATGAATGCAGGGGGAGGGGAAAAACAAAAGAAAAATACCCTGAGTTAGTAATCAAGACTATAAAATCGGTATGCATGTCCTATGGGGGAACCTTTTTATGCCAAGGGTAGGCCTAGCATGAAAATGCAATCCTCTAGGGTAGGCATTATACCATACCTGATGAATCCGTTCAACTGATAGAGTGAAAAATGATTTGAAGATTTTGGCCAATTTGGAGTGAGAAGAAACAATCGTCTAAAAAATGAGGGCAAAGTCCGATTGGATTGCTTACTTTGATCAACATATGATATGTGAAAGAGAGCTTACTCTTGAAAGGATTAAAATGCCTCGACTAATTTATTCAGTGAATTTTAGACTTAAACCCTAAAAAGAAATAAGCGGATCAAGAGGATAGGATGAAATTGATAATTTATTCAAAATTGACTAGATTACCTTAAAAGGGTAAAAGGGTCAAATGCATTGCATGAAATTTGATTATTTATTCAAAATTGAATGGATAGCCCTAAAAATGAATTAAACTAATCAAATGAAGTGAATGAAATCAATTGATTAAGCGAAATGATGATTTATTCAAAATCGACCGAATTGACCTAAAAATAGGTAAACTGGTCAAATGGATCGGATGATTTATTCAAAATTGACTAGATCACCCTAAAAAGGGTAAACTGGTCAAATAAAATTGAACGAAACTGATGATTTATTCAAAATTGATTGAATTGACCTAAGAATGGGTAAACTAATCAAATGAATTAAATGAAATTGGTGGTCTATTCAAAATCGACTAGATTGCCCTAAAAATGAACAAATTGATAAGATGGACTGGATGAAATTGATGAATAAAAAGGTCCAATGGATTGAATGGAATTGACGGCTTATTGGTAGTTTCAAAAATTTATTGCGATGCATTAGTCTATGAGCCTTCTAATATCACATTTTGGCCTCAATTTATTTATCGTCTCAAGAGCGAGGAATTATTTGTGAATTTTTTCAAATTAATGTCCTTTTTGCAAGGAATTTTTACTAATTTGATAAAATGGCCAAAAAGTGATTATTAAACGCTCATATTCCAAAGATCGCTCTATGAAAATGATCGGATCCTACCTTACCTTGTGCACTACCCCTTTGGATGGTACAAAATGTAAACGTGCAAGTCTCCTTGGATTAAGTATCCGAGACACAAGGTGGCTTATTCCTAATACGGGATCCCCTAAATGGCATTCCCTTCTAAGGTTTATGCATGATGCCAGTTTATTAAAGCAGTAAAATATGCAATTCGAAATGAAACGTGACCTAAGGAACCCTTTATTTGCCAGGGTAGGCCTAAAATGGTATGGCATTATTAATTTATGAACAAATATACCAAAATTTCTTAAACGTGCAATAGGTCATTTTCAAGGGTAGGTTCTAAAAGAAGGTCATGCCAGACCTCTTATTTGCTAGGGTTTGTGAATGCAATGGGGACAAAACCAAGAAAATTTAGCTCAGCCAGATAAATACACATAACACATTGTAACAACGAGATCAATACATAGAAGTAAAGCAATAAAAGGAAAAGAGGGATTGGATCCCTCCCCTCGTGAATAGTGTCCCTAATAGGGCAAGGCAGACTCTACCCTAGGCAAGCTATCATGGATGCATGAGGTATTGGCTCACTAATGCATCTAGACTCGATAGGTTTTCAGGTCCCCGAGCCTTCAGACTTGGAAACCAAGGGTCATCAATCCCAAGGTTCTTTGTCGGTGGCTCGAGCGATTCCCCAGACATTGCTACGCACACGTCGTGTCACGGCTACATGCCTGAGTGAATCTATCAAAAATCCTCAACCTTCAACCAAAAGCTAAAGGCTATTAACCCAAAGCTTAAAGTGGAAGATTGAGTGACCCCTCGGATCGTGCTACGCACACGTCGTGTCGCGATCACACGTCCAAGTGGGTCGCCTAAAATCCTAACAGGGTGGAGTGGCGTGACAAGCCACTAAAAGAAAAAATAAATGAGGGGTGAAAAAATTAAAGCGTATGCACGTATGCTAGTGCTCGTTTGGAGGGGAGGGATCAAGAACTAACGCGAGGCTCTAGGGTAATATCCCCTACCCAAATGCAATGCAAATCGCGGAATCACATACATAAGCCATTCATCCATCAAATCAATCGTACGCGAATGTGTGAGGAAGTGAGTTGATACGCGCAAAATGCAAAAATCCTAAAAAGGAAAAAATGCAATCCTAAGCATCAAAATGCTATGCATAAAAAAAGGGTAGAAAAAGGAAAAGAATAGCTAAATCAAATGCTTGGACCCACTTAGGAAATCCCCAGTGGAGTCGCCAACTGTCGCGCCCCACTTTTTGAGTATGTGAAAGTAGTGTGTGGGATATGTATGTGAACATGTGTGAAAATGAAAATAAAAGGCCGTGGGATTGTGAAATGCGACGGTTTGGCCAAACAAAGTTCAAAAAGGGTTTTTGAATGGAAAATGGAGTCGCCACTTGGTATAGAGTTAGGGTGTATCAAGTCACCCAAAAAGTGATTTTTTGGAAAGAAAAGTAAACAAACCCTTTTTAAAGAACTCTTAGGTCTACGTAACCAAAGAAAGGGATCGGGGGTCACATTTGATAAGGGAGAAGGCAAAGGCAAAGCCTAAGGCACTCCCTTACCCTAGCCAAAGCTAGTTGCGTGACTTAGCCCTTCTTTTCTTAATTCTTCTACCCAAAATATGTGTTGCATGTTGGATGTGACTAATGGGTATGAGAAAAAATGCAATTCTAAATCTAAAATGTCTTTTATGAGGCTTTTTGGTCCAATCACATGAGTTGTGATGGCCAATAAGGAAAACTCTCATAGAGGTTACGGGTAATGCAAATGAAGACCAAATATGAGTGCAAGTGTGAAAATGTAAGAGGAATGCAAAATAAAATAAAATAAAAATACAAATGTAAGTGCAAGTGTGCAAATGTAATAAAAGTGCATGTGTGCAAATGTAAGAAAAGTGCATGTGTGCAAATGTAAGAAAAGTGCATGTGTGCCAATTGAGAAAATGAAGGTGTATGTGTGCAAGTGGATCAAAATATGGTATAATAGTAGTAAATGCATCTAAGTACAATTGGGTGCAATTTGTGAGGTAGAAAATAAATAAGTGATAGGGAAAGAAGAGAAAGTGTGTGAACATGGTATGCGTAGTAAAAAATATAAGTAGTGAGAAAATGTAGATGAAAAAATGATATGGTAAAATGGAGGTGCATGATCCTAGAGGAATGCATCAAGTCGGGTACGGGAATGACTTCTATCTTCATGATTTTAATTTTTCCTTTGATTAGAAGGAAGAACTAGCGTGCTAAGGCTATTTTGTAGCCACACTCGCTCGTTTCCCTTACCTAAAGGGGACTCTCAAGCAAATGTACCCTATAACTAGCATGAGGATGCAAAAACCTAAAATGAAGGGGAAAGGATTGGAGGATCATGCCAAATGCTAGAGAACTAATAAAAATGTATGAAATGTAGTGAAACATGCAAGTATGTACTAACGAGAGGGGACGGCCTATTGGGGTCTAGCATTGGACTAGCCCTTTTCTAAAATTCTCTCACAAGCATTGGACTTGCGAGAGCTCGAGGGGAAAGACCATGGCCAGCGTTGGACTAGCCACGGTGATGCATTCATCCATCACATTCATCTATGACTATAGAAAGCATGTAGACATGCGAATCACCTATAAACACATAGCACATAACACTTAGCATGCTCGACTAGATGCAAGAGCCTAATAAAGCAAATTAACACGTAGCAACGAAAGCAAGCAATCAATCTAATGAACCTATTACATTTGCTAACTAAAACAAAAGGGGAAAGGGAAAAATGGACAAAAATGCTCTCCAAGCCCTATCTATTACAAGCCAAGAGGTGTACACATACCCCATAAAGAATGACTTAAATAAAAAGCAAAAGTAAAATGAAATAAATGAAAGGAATTAAGGAAAGGCAAGGGAAGCAAGTAGACATGCAATTCTCACTTAGCACGTTGGATCACATAGGGGAGAGACAAAAAGATAAAAGAAGTTATACCTCCCTTGGAGTGGTGTCCAAATGAAAGAAAAATGGCTTCAAAACAATAAAAAGGTCAAGGTACCACTTTAATTAAGAGAAATTAAAAGGAACGTGCAAAACAAATCTCACTTGATCATAAAGCCCCCAAAGTCATGACTTAAGTGCAATTGACAAAGCATGGTAGTTAATTGAAGCAAAGCAAGCAATGAAATTGCAAAAACTAAAGCTGCCAAGGACCAAATTGATGACATTATTCAATTGGTTGGGTCCTAGTAGCATAAGGAGGCTTAAGGGGTTAAAGGGCAATTATTGAAAGTTCTTTCCATGCAAGTTCATGCAAGCTACGAAGAAGCTTTTCTTCTGCAATTTTCAGCCGTGACTTTCTATCCTTGCATGTAACCTTTGGCAAAACAAAATTCATGTAGAACTTCGGATCAACTCCACTCAAGGCCATGTTACACCTCTCAAACACATTTCAAATAATCAAGCAAATTAAATAGTTCAAACAATCTAAAATTTCAGCAACCGAAAGTGAAGCCTGCTGCATTTTTGCTTCTACCATTTCTGCTGCAAATTTGCGGCTTGTTTCGTATGGTTCTATTCGTAAAGAAACTCTAACCAAAGCTGCTATCTCATCAGCCCCAAACTCACATAATCAGTTTTAACATAATCTCAAACATGGTTTGCCCAGCCTTAGCAGATTTCAACAAAGAAGGTCTAAGCCAAAAGGGAAAAAAACAAACAGAATGATAGGACAGAAGGGCCGTGGGAAATCTGGAAAAATTCTTGTAATTTTCATGCAACCGAAACTTGTTTATGCGAGGTGAAGCTTACCCCAGCCCAATGCTATGGATTCTACCCATGTTATTAACATTAACCAAATGTAGTTGTCTACTCCGCAAAGATCAAGTAAGGGAGGTAAACATAAAAAATCAGCAACGAACTGCACTTGGAGCAAACGGAAGTTTCAACCATTAACAAAATAAACTCTATTTCTACTGCAACAAGTCAGAACTTCAAGTTTGTTGTAGCTAGTTGCTACGCCGCGTGCTGCTATCATAAAATGCAGCAACTACACTCCATGGCTGAGCTACCAAAGCAACAAAAACATGCCAACCCAAAACCCCAGTCATCCCAAAAAATAGCTTGCCAACATTACTGTAACAAGTCGAAATCCTTCGAACTCGTTGCAGCAAAGTCCTACGCACAAGCTGCAACTAAAACCACCTAATCCTAGGCAACACAAAACTCAAACATTCTCCCTGTTTTGCACACGCAAAAGTCAGCATAATAAAAATCAAGATAAAAAACATTAGCTAGGACTTCTTGCAATCCATCCGGCGCATGAACTTAGATACATTTTCAGAGGAACTGGTCATATAAATGCCCTTTCCTTTCAAAGATGACATCTTGCTACTAAAATGCAGCCCAGGAACAAAATAACAACATCGAACAGATTTGGAACCCAACAAAGTATATCACGTAACCTAGGAACAAAAGATCGCAGCTTACAAGTATCAATAAGGTAGTAGCTACCGTAATCCAGACTTTTCCATACTCACAGACTCAAAACCGAGAGAAACAATCAGAAACATCAAGTAAACCCCTGACTTTCATAGGCACAGACTTAGTAACAAAGATTGTCCATAGGACAAAGCCAAGAAGGAACCTTACAGCGCTGTTTCTCTGATGGATTTTATCGACAAAAAAAACTTGAGTAGCAACCCCCTTCGTTCTTTTGATTTGACCAGAGATCTCAAAGCTTTGCCCAGCCGTGACCTTCTTGGTTCTCCTCCTTCAAACTTTCTCAGCCTTCAAGCCCTCTAGCGTTTGTCTTTTTCCCTCGCCACTGTTTTTTTATCTAGCCCGCCGTCCGCTCTCCCTTTCAGATTTTTCTTTCAGCTAAACCCCAGACCTTTTGCTTAGCCATCAGCCCCAGATTCTCCCCCCGTAGCTCTCCCTCTCTCTTTCAGTTTTTCTCTCCAGCCGCCAACTTCAGACCCTCGGTTTCTTTCTTTTGCTCTCCAAAAAAACCTTCCCCAGCCGTCACCAAAAAACTCCCCCTCATTCAGTCCTCCTCTTAGCTTTTATATGCACTGAATATCCCTAGAACCTAACATCAATGGTGCTGCTGAATTCATGTTCCCAGGGTGAAATGTAAACCATCGGATGGCTTTTTCCTGAGATTCCTTTTGCCTCGTTGATGAAAGCCAGGTTAGCATGATCTAAAGGTGGAGAAATGACGGAATGAAACATAAGGAAAATAAGATGGTTCGACCTAAAGAAAAATGGGAAACAAAACGGGAAGTAAGCTGGAATTTTCTTTGTGCGTGAGCTCATCCATTTTTTTTCTTTTTTTTTTTTCAACCACTTAAACAGCCTAAAACCCGCTATCGGGTTTCACCTTTGTTTTTTTTTACAATGACCTAAATAAATAAAGAAAAATAACAATTTAAAATAAATTCAGCAAAATGAACAAAACTATGAATAAAAGATAACAACAAAATGCTAATAATTTTTCTTCTTTTCTTTCTTTCTTTTTTTTTTCAAAAAATTCTATGCTAAAATGACTTAAAACAAAAATAAAAGACTAAAAGAAAATAAAAACTAACATGAAAAATAAAATAATAGTAAATAAAAATATACTAAAAATTTGGTGTCTACAGTTTGCCCCTCTTTGTCTGAGTTTTGGAAAAACTTGAGACAAAGAAGTAGACACCAAATGCTTACCTGTGTCATTCGGTTGCGAACGATTCGAGCGACTGACGCTTTTGAAATGAGGATTGACCTCTCTTACAAAAAAATTTAAAATGGGACTGACCCAAACAAGAAATTTAAAATGGACTAACCCGAACAAGAAATTTACAAGCGGGACTGACCCGAACAAGGTTTAAAATCGTGGGACTGGCCCGAATAAAATTTAAAATCATGGGACTGACCCGAATAAAAACATCATGGGACTGACCCGAATAAACTTTTAAAATCATGGGACTGACCCGAACAAAATTTAAAATCATGGGACTGGCCCGAATAAAATTTAAAATCATGGGACTGACCCGAATAAAATTTAAAATCATGGGACTGACCCGAATAAAATAAAAATTTAAAATCATGGGACTGACCCGAATAAAATTTAAAATCATGGGTCTGACCCGAATAAAAACATCATGGGACTGACCCGGATAGAATTTAAAATCATGATGCACAAGTGGTGATCAAGTGGTGTGTTCAATCGGTAGTGATCGATACTCGTCGGTTCGAGCCGTTTTTCCTTAAATCACGTATACTAGGGTTTTTACCTTCTAATCACTAACTTATTATTATCACTTCAGATCATATAATATTTCCTCATCCAAAAGTCACTCGTACCTACCAAATTTGATCCTTACTCCGTACCGAATAGTCACACTACGGAAAAACGTGAAAACCCTAACTCGCTCCAACTTGAAAACGAAAAGTGAAAACCTTTTACTTTCATGTTCATTTGCACTTATTGTGGGGTGATTGGGTGGTAGTGCTATTATAAAATCATAATTTCCAATTAAAAGGGCATTTTTAAGAAAACGTGAGGGGTTTTACAATTCCTTAAATTGAATTTAGGGTTTCGGTTGAAATATGAGAAATTTGAGAAAACGGTCAGTCACAAATGAAACTAGGGTTTTGATTAGACTTTATTTCTAGAATTTAGGGTTTCTAGCTTGTAAAACAAAACAATAAAATAAAGAAACCGTAATATTCTATTTGAGGCTAAACAACAATAGTATCCTAAAAGTTGGGGTATCACAGGTTCACTCAGTTCGAACTAGAGGGTGAATTTTATATCGTTGAAAAGCTACAATTATCTGGTTTCAAATGCCACAAACGGTACTTGATTTCAACTTTTGTACAAAGAAATATGTTCGATCAAAGAGTTACTGTTCGGACAGCCAGAACCCATTTCCAGGTTTCTTTCAATTTCGAAATTCGAAGTTTTGCTCAACCAAATCAAATGATTTTTGGACAACACTTTGTACACACCATATACAACATATAAGCATCAATTTCACAGCCAACAATCATAAAAAATTTCAAAATATCACAAAGCAACATGACCGGAAATTTTCGGCTAGCTCAAGTCTCCACTTCCTTTGATTTTCCTTTCACTTTTCTAACCATAATCAACTCACTTAACACATAAACAACATTAATCAAGCATTTAATCCTCAAGGCAGCTACCTAAAGGTCACACCAAGTCCACTATCTTAGAGTTCAAAGCAAGAAAAATAGATTTCCTCAAGTCCTTTACTTATCTTTGCTTAGGGTTTCAAACCCTTGCACAACCAACCATAAATCTTGAATTAAATAGAAGGATTGGATGAGTTGATGGATTTACCTCTAGCCTTGGATGAAACCAGAAATTTTCACCAATAAACCTCCAAGAATCACCACAAGATGAAGCCTTTCTCCAAGCTCAAGTTAATCTCCAA
This sequence comes from Coffea eugenioides, assembly GCF_003713205.1. Taxonomy (NCBI): domain Eukaryota; kingdom Viridiplantae; phylum Streptophyta; class Magnoliopsida; order Gentianales; family Rubiaceae; genus Coffea; species Coffea eugenioides. Next base: position 18,820,951 of record NC_040043.1, on the reverse strand, counting down.
GGTGTTTAGGAGTTGGGTGGTGATTTGTGAAGGAAATGGAAGCAAGATGAAGTGAGATGGAGTGGAGCTATTCTCTTCTTTCCCTTGCTGTTTTCGGCCGAACTATGGAGTGAGAAGAGAGAGTGTTTTGTGTTGTGAAGCTTCCTTTGGAAGCTTAAGGAATTTGTGGCCAAAAGTTGTACAAAAGTCAACTAGGAATAGTGTGCGTATAGTGTTCCTAACTACCACTTTTCTCTCTTGTTTGATGCACTAGTGTACTAATCCTCAAATGTAATTCCTTTAACACCATAATTATTCACTCTTAGTAGTCTAATATAAATTTCTTAAATCTCCACTTAGTCGATTTGACGTGAAATACGCAAACTTTCGATTCGCGTGCGATAAGGCGAAATTTAAAAACGATTCATGTAACGATAATATATTTAACTAATACTAAGGCAAATAATTATAAAAATAATTATTTTAAGAATAAAACATGAGTCCTCACATCCTCTCCCCCTGAAGAGAATTTCGTCCTTGAAATTTATACCTTGATTTGAGAATAGATCTGGATAGTTTTCTCAAATTTTTTCTTCTACTTCCCAAGTTGCTTCCTCTAGTCCGTGGTTTCTCCATAGAACTTTCACCAACGGAATCCGCTTATTCCTCAATTCTTTCACCTTACGATCTAGAAACTTTATCGATTTCTCCTCATAGGTCAGTGCCTCATCGATTTCAATATTCTCTGGTTGTAGGATATGAGACGGATTTGGATAATATTTCTTGAGCATCGATACATGAAAAATATTATGGATCCGAGATAGACTTGATGGCAATTCCAACTTATAAGCCACATTTCCTACACGTTGAAGGATCATGTATGGTCCTACAAATCTCGGTTGTAACTTCTTTCCTTTTTCTTGCCATCAAACTCGCTTTCAGAGGAGTAATCTTAAGAAAAACTTGGTCTCCAACCACAAATTCTAAATCCTTCCTTCGGTTTTTTTTTTAAGTAATACATGACATAGAAGTCCAAAGTACATAGAGAGACATACCCCTCCCAGCCTGCGTGACCGATTAGCCAAAGTTACCCTTTATGATGAGAATATAGAGACCAAGGCCCATTCCATTCAAGCACATGAGGAATTGGAAGATTCAAGTAAAGACTAGTTCGCGGAGTACTAGCTTGCTAATTAGGGTTTTAGTTTCCATTATTAGTTGTTTGTTAGCATTAATAATTTCGGTCAATTTTCACTTCACTTTGGCCGAATTTGGAGTCTTAATTTTAGTCAATTAGTTGTTAGACATTTTCGCCCTTAATGAAGGGCAAGGTCGTCCATTGGACATTCTAGGGTTTGAGTCCTGTAAGGCTATATATAGCCTAGGTTTTCATTCATGAAAGGGCAATTCAGATTTTATAAAATATTCGTGAGTTTATTCACTCTCTCTTGCCTCAAGAGAATTTCCTTTGAATACTTGAGAATTAATCTCAAGCTGTTCATCGAACTTATCAGTCAAGTAGTCTCCTTGATTGTGGCGTTCTTCTATCTATACTTTTGGTTCACTAAATTTGCTAGTCTTGGGTTAAGGAATCTCCTTAGTTCGTGGCTCGTGATTCTAGAAGGGTCAAAGTTCCGCAAATCCACTCAACTTGGTGTTCGTCTAGATCCGTCTCACGTCAGTTGGTATCAGAGCCAGGTTGGGGTTAGGAAGCTACCAAATCTGGAAAAATTTTTAGGAAATTCCAGCCGACTTTGAGGGGAATTTAAAAAGACAAGAAATCTGGAATTTTTTTTTGTGGAAGCTATTCTGATTTGATAAGGTAACAAATCTGGAAATTTTCAGCGGTTAGGAAGCTACCAAATTCTGTTTTGCAGCCGACTTTGGAAGGTTTAAAAGGAGCAGAAATCTGGAAATTTTTTTAGCTACCAAATTCTGTTTTGCAGCCGACTTTGGGAGGTTTCAAAAGAGAAGGAAATCTGGAATTTTTTTTGGGAACAATTCTGATTTGTTATAGCTGACTTTAGGAAGGTTTTTGGAGAGGGAATCTGGAAAAATTTTGGAAGGTTTTTGGAGAGGGAATCTGGAAAAATTTTGGTAATAATTCTGTTTGGTTAGCCGACTTTAAGGAAATTTCCAAATAAGTCCAACACCTAACTTGTTTCCAAAAATCAATTGGGCAATTAAGTAAAGCACTTGGGAACTCCATCATCGTACTTGGACTTTCTTTTTCTTTGTACATCAATTCTTTCCTCTTCCGTCCCTTATTCATTACTTGAGCTTTCCATTTCTACTTTTTGTTTCCTTGTTCCTTTGATACAATTGGGAGCTATTTTGATTAAAGTTTGATTGAACTTCCTTGAGAAAATTTCTGATTTCTTCAAAGGAAACAAACAAGTGGTTTGAGAAGTGAATTGGTGAGAGCATTAGAGTGCCATACACACTTGAGTGAAAACACGAGAGGAGTGAAACACTTAAGGGAGCAAGTGAGGCATTTTCTACTAACAATTTGTCAAGTTTTGCAGGTTTTACCATGTCTCAGGAACATGAAATTACCATTGCTCAGTTATCACTTAAAATGGATAATATGTGGAAGGAAATGCAGAGGAGATTTGACCAAAGGTTGGAAACAATCCATGAGCAAATTGATCAACTAAGTTCGTCTAGGGCTTCTTCTAGGAAATCTAGGGGACAATCCACCCTGGGGGAATCTAGTGACTCCAATGCTGATTCGGAACATGAGGCATACGAGCAAAGAAGACCAAAGCGAAACACAAGAGCAATCGGTGATGCCATCAAGGGGATTAAGATGAAGATTCCTCCATTCCAAGGCAAATCTGATCCGGATACATACCTTGAATGGGAGAGTCGAGTAGAGCTAGTATTTGATTGTAATGACTACACCGATGCACAAAAATTGAGACTTGCCGTAGTCGAATTCACCGACTATGCCATAGTTTGGTGGGAACAAGTGGCTACAAGCAGAAGAAGGTGTGGAGAGCCACCTATAACCACTTGGACTGAGCTCAAGAGACTGATGAAGAAGCGATTTATACCAAGTCACTACCATAGAGACTTGTACCAAAAACTTCAAACCTTGACACAAGGTCAACGCTCAGTTGAGGACTACTACAAGGACATGGAAATCTCCATGTTGAGAGCTGATATTCAAGAAGATAGAGAGGCTACAATGGCAAGATTTCTCAATGGTCTGAGGGTTGACATAGCCGATCAACTGGAGCTTCAATACTATGTGGAGATAGAAGATATGGTGGAGAAGGCTATCAAGATTGAGCAAAGGCTCAAGAGGAGGGGTACAACCAGAAATTCTAACCCTCATCCACAAACATTTACTCGACCATTCCAGCCTAGCAGGGAAGAGAGAGGTTCGAATACTTGGACCACTCCAAAGCCGAAGCAAGATCAAGGGTCAAGCTCACGGCCACCTTTTACTAAAGCCGACTCCAAGGTTGTTTCAAAACCAACAATTGAAACTTCAAAACCTAGGAATCGTGACACCAAATGTTGGAGGTGTCAAGGAATTGGGCACATTGCAAGCCAATGTCCAAATCCAAGAACCATGCTTGTGCTACCAAATGGAGACATTGTCACTGATGATGAAGAGGAGGAGTACAAAGACATGCCTTCCTTGGTTGAAGAGGAAGATGAGATAGAGGAAGTTCCAACTCAAGACAAAGTTGGATTGGTAGCAAGAAGGGCACTAGCTACGCAAGCTAGTAAAGATGAACTTCAACGTGACAACATCTTTTACACTAGGTGCCATGTGACCAACAAGGTATGCAGCTTGGTGATTGACCCCGGAAGTTGCACTAATGTTGCTAGTGCATTGATGGTGGAGAAACTAAACTTGCCAACTAGTGAGCACCCCCGTCCCTACAAGCTTCAGTGGTTAAACAACAGTGGAGAGGTACGTGTTCTTAAACAAGTTCTGGTTACTTTTCGCATTGGTAGGTATGAAGATGATGTTATGTGTGATGTAGTACCAATGCAAGCTGCACATATACTCTTAGGGCGTCCTTGGCAATTTGACAAAAGAGTCACTTTTGATGGTTTCTTGAACAAATACTCTTTTATGCATAATTGTAAAAAGATTACACTTGCACCTCTTACACCTCAACAAGTACATGAGGATCAAGTTAGTCTACAAAAAGAGTATGACTTGCATGCTACCACCAAGAAGGACAACGCCAAAGCTAAGAAATTAGTGTTGGCCGACCCTTCTTCAAGCAAGTTGGATCACTCTCATTCGGTCTTCGAACCCGCACAAGAGAGAAAACCCAGCATGCTTGCCAAGGTGAAAGATGTGAGAAAGGCCTTGCATTCTAATCAGGTTTTATTTATTTTATTTGGCAAGGAATCCTTACTCACTAATGCTCTTGATGCTTCTTTGCCTAGTGTTATTACTAACCTCTTACAGGAGTATCAAGACATCTTTCCTGAGGATATACCTAATGGATTGCCTCCATTAAGGGGAATTGAACATCAAATTGATTTCATTCTTGGATCTTCCCTTCCAAACAAGGCACCATATAGGACCAATCCTGAGGAAACCAAGGAGCAACAACGACAAGTGGAGGAGTTGCTTGGTAAGGGTTGGATTCAAGAGAATCTAAGCCCTTGTGCTGTACCAGTTCTACTTGTTCCAACCAGCACTAGTCGGGTTACAATGGCCTTTGATGCCGCTTTTGCACGTCTTGATGCGTACAACGCGCAGCCCAACCAAACCTTGGTTCACCGGGCGTCCGCTCACGGTCCACCCATAGGCTTGAGACGTCACTTGTGTAGCCATTATCATGGAACTCTTGCTGTCCGCAACATGTATCTACCACCACCACAAGTTTTCCTGGTGTCCCACAAAGGTGTCTTGATCTTTCTTCGCTTGAGAAGGCGACATGCAGGCTGCTTGGTGACTATACACATGCTCTCATCACCTTTGTTTTGTAAGAAGAGTCATGATTTGGGGACAAATCGCCTTTAAGAGGAGGGGAATGATGAGAATATAGAGACCAAGGCCCATTCCATTCAAGCACATGAGGAATTGGAAGATTCAAGTAAAGACTAGTTCGCGGAGTACTAGCTTGCTAATTAGGGTTTTAGTTTCCATTATTAGTTGTTTGTTAGCATTAATAATTTCGGTCAATTTTCACTTCACTTTGGCCGAATTTGGAGTCTTAATTTTAGTCAATTAGTTGTTAGACATTTTCGCCCTTAATGAAGGGCAAGGTCGTCCATTGGACATTCTAGGGTTTGAGTCCTGTAAGGCTATATATAGCCTAGGTTTTCATTCATTAAAGGATAATTCAGATTTTATAAGATATATGTGAGTTATTTCACTCTCTCTTGCCTCAAGAGAATTTCCTTTGAATACTTGAGAATTAATCTCAAGTTGTTCATCGAACTTATCAATCAAGTAGTCTCCTTGATTGTGGCGTTCTTCTATCCATACTTTTGGTTCACTAAATTTGCTAGTCGTGGGTTAAGGAATCTCCTTAGTTCGTGGCTCGTGATTATAGAAGGGTCAAAGTTCCGCCAATCATCCCAACTTGGTGTTCGTCTAGATCCGTCTCACATCACTTTATATCTACCCCTACGGAAACTAGGACTACCCCACCTATCTAAAGTAACATCTCCTCTAACCATACGGGGAAGGTCAAGGATGGAATCATACACTACTAACTCCCTAGAATCAGCCCCAAGCTTAGCAAGTCTATCCGCAGGTTTATTCGCTTCTCGAAAACAATGTGATATCTCGATGTAGAGATGACCATACTGCGCCAATTCTTGTAACTCCCGCTGCACCATCCACGGACACTTAGCTCTCCCCTGCATAATCTGGATAAGAACCAACGAGTCAGACTCCACATGAAAATTGGCCAGTCCTCGCGCTATACCTAAGCGCACCCTATGAAGCAGCGCTTTCACCTCCGCTTGTAAGCTGGTCAACTCCTCAAAGTAACAGGAGAAAGCCACCAGCACCCTCCCATCACTATCCCTGAACAAACCTCTCCCTCCACTCCTCCCAGGATTGCCCCTTAAGCATCCATCTGAGTTTAACTTAACGATTGCTTGCACCGGGCACCTCCATCTAACCTGCACCACATTCACAACACTTCTCCACCTAGCTACTACATCAAAGAAATTAGGCCACGATGAACATGGGGGACTAATCTCCTGGAACTGACTGTTAAAGCTCTCTCGAAGCTCAAAAAAAACTCGGTCACAAACTCGTTTCACAGTCAACAGCTTCCCTTCAAAAACAAACTTATTTCTTGCTTTCCAGAAATTCCAACAAATCAGTGAGGGCAAAAGTCGAAATACTAAGCTAAGATAGAGGCCTCTACAAGATTTTAGCCACCAACTCATCACCTTATGCCTAATCGTAAAGGCTTCACCAAACCCGTCAATCAACACCTCAAATAAGCTCCAGACCTGTCTAGCAACCTCACCAGTACAAAAAATGTGGTTAACAGTCTCTTGAGTCGGGCACCAACAACAGAAACACCGAGACGGGCCCACTACACCAAACTTATGCAATTCATCCATAACCGGTAGCCTGCCCCTCATTAACCGCACCATAAAAAAGGATATCTTCAAAGATAAGACCCGATGCCAGAGAAAGGAGAAGAGTCTGGAAGGATTACCACATTGCTGCAACACCTGATAGGCTGATGCTGTAGAGAACTCACCCGAGGTACTCGAAGCCCAAATCATTTCGTCCGCCTGACCTGAGAATGGTGGAGCAGCATCCAAGACCCACTGCTCACAGTGCATAGGCAAAACCTGATATAACCTCTGCACATTCCAGCAACCTTAAGCTACGAAATCTGCAATTGGTTGTTCTTGAAAGATATCCACTTGTCGACACAGCGGCCTTGATCCTAACCAATTATTGTGCCAAAAACTTGAGTTGCTACTACCTACTATCCATCTTATATGCCTCTCAGCCACCACTTGAGAGTCCCAACATCCTCCTCCATGTAGCAGATTGCCCTGGGCAAGCCTCTGCGTAGCAAGGGTGCAAGTTCAAGGTATACTTCGAATGCATGAACTCTGCCCGTAACGATTGCCTCTATCTGAACTTCCACCACAGTTTCAGAGAAAATGCATCAAAGACATACTGTAACGACCATAATCCCACACCTCCCTGCCCATAAGGCTTACACAACTGGTCCCATTTGATCCAATGAAGCCGTGGCCCAAAGTCCGACTCGCCCCATAAAAAGCTTGTAAATATACTCTCCAACAGGTGTAGTATCCTCGTAAGTGGGTTGGATGCCGCAAGAACATGGGTAGGCATAGCCGACTACACACTCCTTATCAAAACCAACTTGCCACCATACGATAACAATTTCTCTTTCCATGAAAGCACCCTATTCACAACTGAAGTACATAGAGCTGAAAAATGACTCTTCTTCCATCTCCCAGAATATAAAGGGCACCCAAAGTACTTTACTGGGAAGGATTGTGCATGAAAACCAGTGATTTGTGTGACAATACGCCTTCGTACACCCAAGAGATTAGCATGATTCAAAAAACAACTCTTACTATAATTGACCTTCTGTCCCGACTTCTTCAGGCCACTCGAAAAAATGATAACATCATCAGCATATGCTAAATGGGTAACCACCGGGCACCTTCGGGGAATCTTAAAAGGAACAAAACCCCGCCGCCCCACCAACAAATTTAGAAGTCAAGACAAAACTTCGACACCTATAACAAAGAGAGATGGAGACAACAGATCCCCTTGGCGAAGTCCCCGACTAGATTTAAAAAAACCCTGAGGCGCCCCATTAATAATAACTGAGAACTAAACATTCGAAATCAACCTGCAAACCATATATATCCAAACCTCACTAAACCCGAAACGTCTAAGCACTTGCATCAAGAAAGGCCAGGAGACCCTATCATATGCCTTGGCCATGTCCAGCTTTAGGACAATATTACCCCCTCTAGTAGACTTCCCAATATCTGATACTATCTCCTGAGCTAACAGAAAATTGTCGAAAATCTGGCACCCCTTAACGAACCCACTTTGTTGAGGCGAAATAATACAAGGCAATACCTTCGCCAATCTAACCGTCAGAACTTTTGACAAGACCTTGTTAACAAAATTACACAAACTTATTGACCGAAACTGACTAAAGTCTTGGGAGGCACTGACCTTTGGAATGAGCACAATCAGTGTCGAAGTAATACTCTTAGGCACCTCAAATCCATAGAAAAAGCTGCCCACCGCTTCATAGACATCTTTGGCTACCACGTCCCAGGCGAAGGTAAAGAATTTCCCTGTAAAACCATCTGGTCCAGCGGCACTCTCACCATTCATCACAAACACAACCTCTCGAATCTCCTCCAAGGATGGGACACGCGCCAGTTCCTCATTTTGCTCTTGAGACAGTATATTAGGAATTACATCCAAAGTGCCCTATGACCTCGAACAAGGATCAGTTGAAAACATGTGTTCAAAGAAATGGACCGCCTCTGTAGCAATCTGACTCTCCTCCGCTAGCCAAACCCGATGTGGATTTTTAATGCGATGAATAACCGACTTGGCTCTCTTTTCTGCAACCATCGCGTGGAAATACTTTGTATTCCTATCTCCATCCTCTAGCCACTTGACTCTCGCCTTTTGCTTCCAATAGCCCTCCTCTACAAAAAGAGCATTCCTTAGTACCGCGCGAGCCTCTTGCAGTGCTATCAAATTGGGTTCAGAGGGGTCATTATCACACCGCTCTTCTGCCATTAATACCACCTCCTCAGCCTTCTGCACCGCATCAAAAATATTTCAAAACTGCTCCCGGGACCAACTTTGGATGTATTTTTTCACTTGTCACAATTTGGCAGCCAGCCGCTGCATCGAGGGCCCTTCAAAAGACCTATCCCAACCTCTTCGAATTACCTCCAGAAGCTCTGGTCTAGACGTCCAAATGTTTAGAAACTGGAACGCTTTTGGTTTATTATCAAGCCTAGTCGTAGCAGACAATAGGAGGGATGCATGATTTGAGGGGTCTCTCCCTAAATGTTGCACCTGAAAGCTCAAGGGTAAGGTAGACGCTGCCTGATTAAAGAGCATTCTATCCAACTGTTTCCAAATTCAAGCTCTCCCACCTCTATTATTGCACCATGCAAAACGAGAGCCTGAAAATCCAGCATCCTGTACACCTGCCATCGCCATAAACGAAAGAAAATCCAACCACTCCTGCGGTCGAAAAGGTAAGCCACCTCTTTTCTCCTCCCCACTAACAATAACATCAAAATCCCTGACTAGGAACCACGGGCAATCCATAGGGTTGTCTGCCAATAGCGCCGCCCAAAGGGAAGCTCTGTCTTGTTCAGTACACTTTGCATGTACAAAAGAGAAAGCCAGCGACTCAGGAGACAACTGAGACCGTATTCTAATAGACAAATGTTGATTAGATTCTCCAATATGTTCACAGATAAATGACCTTTGAAAAAATACCCGTAGGGAACCCTCGTTATTAACAATACAACCATCCATCTTCAATTTGACCCTAAAAAGCTGGGCATCTACCACAGGTACCTTAGGTTCACAAATCGCAATTATTTGAATAGAGTAATCAGCAATAAGTCTTTTTAAACGACGAAGATTTGGGGCACGAGAGATACCTCGAATATTCCAAAAAAGGAAATTAATCATTGGACAATGCTACAGACGAGCTTGAAGATACCTTTGTCTTAGATCGTAAGGCGCGGTCAGTAGGAGTTGGAGCACGCGTACCTTTGTGTTTGAACTTCACTATTGCATTCTTCCTTCTCTCCACCTGAACCTTCTCATGAACTTGCTAAACTATAGGATCCAGGTTAAAAATATCAATAACGAAACACCCAGTCTCCTTCTGCACACCCACCACTCTGTTACACAGCGACAAATTCCCCTCTACATGCTCTACATGCTGAACCTCCTCCCTCTCTGACCCCACCGCAAGCTCATCAGACCTGTTATTCTCCGCCCCATCCTGGTCGTACTCGGTTGGTTCTGCAACTTGAGAGTCTGTTGAGTTCCCCACCATGCCCGCTACCATAACCCCAGCGCATGGTAATGTTGGGGAAGAGCTTGCCGCCAGCACCTCCTGTCCAGCACAATTCTGGTGGAACTCCTTCTCCGCTTCCATCACAGGAGGCAGCAAGGTTCCCTTAGCATGTGCGCTAGAAGATTGTCCAGCCAAATCAACGCTCAACTGTGCCGCCGTTGGATGGGCCAGGTGATTGCCCAGTGCCTCCTCTTTCTCCGCTGCTGTTGGTGCACAACCTCCACTGGCAGCTACCGCCGAAGGACCAGCAGGCGTAGCAGGGTTCTCGGGCAAGGAAGCCAGCCCACGTTACTAAGACTTTCATCTGCTATCAACCCGCCTCCCTCCTTTTCGACATTGCCGGCTTGCTTAGGGCGAAAGACCACAGCAGCCCATCATTGTGTCTCATGTCTGATGTTGCTTTCATGCTGCACAGCTGCCCGCAACTCTGGGTATTTAACATGACACCCACCCATGTCATGGCCTTGGCAGAAACAAAAAGAACAATACAACGGCAAATTTTCAGGCTCCAGCACTTGTAAAAAACCCTCTGGGTCACCTTTCCCAACTCCAATCCACACCCATTTGGGGAGAGGCTGCAGCAGGTCAATCTCCACACACACACGGGCCACACTTGGGCGCGCCAGCGAAGTGGTTGCAGCATCCATGAACAATGGCCTACCCAAGCAAGAGACTATGTGAAACAGACATTCCTTCTTGAAGAAGTGGATCGGTAGTTTCGGAAGAGAAAACCAAACTGGAACTGTTGATGGCTCTTTGTCTACATGGAATGATGAAGTCCATTTGAATACCCGCATTGGGCATCCAACCACATACCGGACGTTTCTTCCCCAAAGTCTATGGAAATCCTTCTTACTACCAAGACGGATCAGCACATGCCTCTGATCTAAAAGACCCACTGATATTTCACCTTTCAAATCCAATGCCTTGAAAAACCTACGAATATCCTCCATGGGTGGGCGACCCTTTGAGAACTTCCCAACCAGAGACAACTGAAAAGAAGCTGCAATTTTTGACACATCCATCGGAGAGAAAACCACTGCTGGCTCCCCTCTTCGCGTCGTCTCATCTATTTGTAATTCCAGAGGTAGTTCATCTGCTGGAGAAAAAAGTGACGAGAAAGCTTTGTTATGAAACGAAGGCTGTGACAAAGCGCTTGGATGCCCTCTAGCCTGAGGCTGAAGGGCAGCCGAGGTTGCCATGGAGGAAGCCCTAGCCGCCCAACACAGAGAAGAAGAGAAAATTTCAAAGCACTAGTTAGGTTTAGGTTAGGTTTTTCATGGACAAGAGTCTAATACCAATCGTTCCTTCGGTTATCTGCATAGCTCTTCTGACGACTCTGTGCGGTTTGAATTCTCTAGCATATTAACTTCACTTTCTCTCGCGCCTTCTCAATCCATGGTACTGTAGTTGGGTCTAAACTCTTTCATTCACCTACTTCATCCCAACAAATTGGAGATCTACACTTCCATCCATATAGAGCTTCATACGGAGCCATTTGAATGGATGAATGGAAACTATTATTATAAGCGAACTCCACTAATGTCAGATACTTACTCCAACTCTCTCCAAAATCCAAAATACAAGTTCTCAACATGTTCTCAAGAGTTTGAATCGTCCTCTAAGACTATTCGGTCTGAGGATGGTAAGTAGTGCTAAAATTCAACTTGGTTCCCAACACTTCTTGCATTTTCTGCTAGAACCGTGAAACAAATCTAGGGTCTCGATCGGACACAATACTTACAGGTATCCCATTTGCCTTATAATCTCATCCAAATATAATTTAGCTAACTTCTCTAACAGGTATTTCATACTAATCGGCAGAAAGTGAGCCAATTTGGTCAATCTATTTACTATCACCCAAATGGCATCATGACCCCTTTTTGTCCTAGGTAATCCAGATACAAAATCCATGGCTATATTTTCCCATTTCCACTCGGGTATCTCTAAAGGTTGCAAAAGACCTGATGGTTTCTGATGCTCGACTTTAATTTGCTGGCAGATTAACCAAGTCTGGACAAACTGGGTAATTTCCTTTTTCATGTTCTCCCACCAGTACAAACTCTTCAAGTCCTAGTACATTTTATTCCCTCCAGGATGTACCGTATACTTAGATCGGCGTGCTTCCTCCAAAATTTCTTTCTTAAGCCCTTCGTCCTTTGGCACTACTATCCGATTCTGAAATCTCAATACACCATTCATTCCTAGATTAAAATCCGACTTTTCTCCCTTTTTGACTTTCTCGAACCATTTTTGCACTTCAGGGTCCTTTCCCAGAGTTTCCTTGATACGTTCCAACAAATTGGATTTCATGAAAATATTTCCAAGGATCACTTTTCTCGATTCAAGTCGGGGATTCCAATAACTAACCTCTTCCAACAAGTGCAATTCTTTAATCATCAATCCTGCCACTTGCACTTGACGACTTAAAGCATCGGCCACTACATTGGCTTTTCTTGGATGGTACTTTATCGTGCAATCATAGCCTTCCAAGAATTCCATTCACCTACGTTGTGTCAAATTCAGCTCTTTTTGAGAAAATAAATACTTAAGACTCTTGTGATCTGTAAAAACCTCAAACGTCACTCCATATAGATAATGCCTCCACTTTTTTAATGTAAACACCACAGCCGCTAACTCCAAGTCATGAGTTGGGTAATTTTTCTCGTGCAGCTTTAATTTCCTAGAAGCATACGCTATCACCTTATCATTTTGCATTAATACACATCCCAAACCTTCCTTTGAAGTATCTGTGTAGACCACAAAACTATCCTTCCCATTCGGTAGAGCTAATACGGATGCTCTCATCAAACGTCTCTTTAACTCTTGGAAACTTTCTTCACACTTAGGAGTCCATATAAATTTCTCACTTTTTTTAGTCAGCTCAGTCATAGGTCCAGCAATTTTAGAAATATTCTTGATAAATTTTCGGTAATACCCTGTTAACCTTATAAAGTTTCGAACTTCAATAGGATTTTCAGGTCGTTTCCATTTAGAGACTGCTTCAACTTTGGCTGGATCCACTTTAATCCCGTCCTTGGAAATTATATAACCTAAGAAAGTCACTTCTTTCAATCAAAACTCACATTTGCTAAACTTAGCATACAGCTGATGTTCCCTCAAAGTTTGTAAAATAATTCTCAAATGTTTCTCGTGATCCTCCAAGGTCTTAGAGTACACTAGTATATCATTGATGAATACCACTACAAACTGGTCCAGATAAGGGTTAAAGACTCGATGCATTAAATCCATAAAAGTCGCAGGTGCATTCGTTAACCGGAACGGCATTACGGCAAACTCAAATTGTCCATACCTCGAGTTAAAGGTAGTTTTATGTATATCTTTTTCCAAAATCCTCAATTAGTAGTAACCCTGCCTGAGATCCAACTTCGGAAATACAACCGTCCCTTGCAATTGGTCGAACAGCTCATCAATGTAGGGTAAAGGGTATTTATTCTTAATGGTAACATCGTTCAAGTCTCGGTAATCTATACACAGCCTTAAACTCTCATCTTTCTTTTTAACAAACAAGACTGGGGCTCCCTAAGGTAAATCACTCTCCTTTATAAAGCCTCGTTCTAGTAAATCCTGTAACTACAATTTTAACTCCTTCAATTCAGCTGGTGCCATTCTGTGCGGCATCTTAGAGATAGGTGCTACCCCTAGAGTCACATCAATCCTAAAAGCTATCCCCCTTTCCGGAGGTAAAGACTCTAACTGTTGAGAACCTGTATTTTGGATTTTGGAGAATTGGAGTAAGTACTTGACATTGGTGGAGTTTGCTTATAATAATAGTTTTCATTCATCCATTCAAATGGCTCCGTATGAAGCACTTTATGGTCGAAAATGTAGGTCTCCGATTTGTTGGGATGAAATAGGTGAAAGAAAGATTTTAGACCCCCACTGCAGTGCCTTGGATTGAAGAGGCGCAAGAAAAAGTGAAGTTAATACGTCAGAGGATTCAAACTGCATAGAGTTGTCAAAAGAGCTATGCAGACAATCAAAGGAAGGATTTAGAATTTGCGGTTGGAGACCAAGTTTTTCTTAAGATTACCCCTTTCAAAACAAGTTTGATGGTAAGAAAAGGAAAGAAATTACAACCCAGGTTTGTAGGACCTTATAAGATTTTTCAATGCATGCGAAACCTGGCCTATAAGTTGGAACTGCCACCAAGTTTATCTCGGATTCACAATGTTTTCCACGTATCGATGCTTAAGAAATATCATCCAAATCCGTCTCATGTCCTACAACCGGAAATATTGAGATTGATGAGGCACTGACCTATGAGGAGAAACCAATAAAGCTTCTGGATCGGAAGGTGAAAGAACTGAGGAATAAGCGAATTCTATTGGTGAAAGTTCTATGGAAGAACCACGGACTAGAGGAAGCAACTTGGGAAGTAGAAAAAGAAATTCGAGGAAAATACCTAGATCTATTTCCAAATCAAGGTATGAATTTCATGGACGAAATTCTTTTAAGGGGGAAAATATTGAGATTGATGAGGCACTGACCTATGAGGAGAAACCAATAAAGCTTCTGGATCGGAAGGTGAAAGAACTGAGGAATAAGCGAATTCTATTGGTGAAAGTTCTATGGAAGAACCACGGACTAGAGGAAGCAACTTGGGAAGTAGAAAAAGAAATTCGAGGAAAATACCTAGATCTATTTCCAAATCAAGGTATGAATTTCATGGACGAAATTCTTTTAAGGGGGAGAGGATGTGCGGACTCATGTTTTTATTTTTAAAATAGTCATTTTCATAATTCTTTACCCTAGAGTTATATATTATCGTTGCATGAATTCCTTTTAAATTTTGCTCTATCGTGCGCGAGTCGAAAGGTCGCGTATTTCGTATCAGAACAACTAAGTGGAGATTTGAGAAATCAATACTAGACTCGTAAGAGTGAGTAATTACAGTGTTAAAGGAATTACATTGGAGGATTAGTGCACAATTGAAACAAACAAGAGAGAAAAGTGGTAGTGCACCTCACTATTTGAACACTATTCAAAGTTGACTTTTGTAAAGTTTCTTGGTCACATTTTCTTCAAGCTTCCAAAGCAAGATTGATCACTCAAAACACTCTCTCTCTCACTCCTTGTTTGGCTGACCCAAAGAAAGAAAAGGAGGGAAGAAAGCTCTCTTCATCTTGCTCCAATTTTTGCTTCCATTTTACTTGAAAATCTTCACCAAACTCACAAAACCTTTGGAGATTAGTTCTAGCTTGGAGAAAGACAACATCTTGTGGAGCTTCTTGGAGGATTTGTGGTGGAAAAATCTGATTTTTCATCTAGGGTTAGAGGTAACCCTTTAACTCTTCTAGTCTTTCCATTTTCTTCAAGAATCATGGTTAGTTTTGCATGGGTTTGAAACCCTAAGCAAGAAATAGGCTAGGGGACTTGAGGAGTTTCATTTCTCACCTTAATCTCTAGGCTAGCGGTCTTGAGGTGGATTATAGGTAGCTTAATTGAGGATTAAATGCTTGATTATTGTGTTTATGTGTTATATGAGAGGATCACGGTTAGAAAGGGGAGAGAAAGTTGAGAAATGTGTGAGATTAGAGCTGACCGAAAATTCTGTCCATGATGCTCTATTTTAATTCGAAATTTTGATGCTTGTTTGGCTGTGAAATTGATGTTTATACATTGTATACAGTGTGTAGAATGTGCCTTGCAAAAATCATTTCATTTGGTTGCTCAAAACTAGGGTTTTCGAAAAATAAAGAAATCTGGAATAGGTGATCAGTGTAGCTGAACAGTAGTTATTTGTCTGAACATATCTCTTTGTACAAAAGTCACAATAGAGTGCCGTTTGTGGTATTTGAAACTAGACATTCATAACTTTCTAACGGTATAAAAATCATCTGCTAGTTCGAACTGAGTGAACCATAGTGATTCAGCAAAGTTGACCGTCCGGTTGTGACTGTCTGTCCGAGAGGAATGGAGAAGCTGCATATTATGGCTTGATTTTCTCTTAATTGTGAACTGATTTTGGAAACGACTCTTTCTGATGAAATGTAACATTTTGAACCTAGTTTACAACGCCGTAAACCATTCTTAATTTGAACTTGTGTTGAGTGAGATGTGGTCAGATTTCGAAAGTGCAGCAAAGCTAGAAATTGGAAAGTTTTTCCCTTCTTGCT
Organism: Coffea eugenioides; assembly: GCF_003713205.1. Lineage (NCBI taxonomy): Eukaryota > Viridiplantae > Streptophyta > Magnoliopsida > Gentianales > Rubiaceae > Coffea > Coffea eugenioides. The sequence continues at coordinate 18,804,759 of NC_040043.1, read as the reverse complement.
AGCTGAATGGTCAGGTTTGTTTAGGGATGTTTTTTCTCGAAAATTTTGATGTCAATTACCCATAAATTGCTTATTAAATGTTTCTAGAACTTTGGTTTCAAAAATGGATCAATTTGGGGCTGATTTCATTGTACCAAACTTTTGAAAAGAAAGAAAGAGTGGGTTGGCAGATTTGCTTTGAAAATTTCATGAAATTTAGTCATTTTGTTAACTACCTTCCCACATGATTTTTTACGTAAAATTTGATGGAGTGGTAGTCCACATATGGAAGTTTAAGTGTACTAAATTTGGTGTAATTTCAATACCATTTCGATACCAAATAATGCCCCAAAGATTGCTCTTCAAATCTGGAAATTCACTGCTCAAGTAGTGAAAATCAACCGACTTTAAACTGTTATATCTTGATGCTCAAAACTCCAAATTTAGTTCTGTTTGTTGTGTTTGAAACTCTTATTGTGTTATGAATTTCAAGGACTGATTCACTTTCTGTGAATTATGCCAAATTTTCAAAGATTTCTGGAAAACCAAGACTGGTTCAAACCTGTCTTCTAGGAATTGTAACTTTGAGCTGATTTATGAATGCTTTCTAGTTGGAATCTTGGAAAAGTGTCTTCTGAGAACTTTACTCCGAACCTAGATTCCAACGGTATAAATTTTTCCATTTTTGGACGTGCTAAACTCAAGATTTGATTTTTCCAAGTTTGTCACATAAAGCTGAAATTTTCCGATTTCTTAGGGAATGAGTTTTAAGAACTTGTCACTTTCTTTTGATATCGATAGACCTTTTTAAACTCGATTTCATGGAGGGTGCAAGTCTCTCTTGTAACTTTAAATCCTCACTTTTAAATATCGATTCTTAGAGAATAAAGTTCTCTTGTAGGACTTTATCTTGATTCTAAACGAGTGTACATTCTTTCTTGGTTGATGCATGGTTGTGAGTGATAGTACACGTTATTTCTTCAGGTGCTCAAGAGAATCTCGAAGCGGATGCCTAAAAGCTTATTTGCTCACTTACTCACTTTTTGACTTGGTGAGTGTTAAGTGCATGATTTGTTGTGGAATACTTGAATTGCTTCTTGTTAATCATGTGAATTAGAATTGCCGAGACGAGTGTGTACTTTATCGCACTTATTCTCTGTTACGTGAAATTGTGATCCAATTTCGCTATGTTAATTGATATGCAACTTGTGTGAAGTGATGTGGTTGTGAATCGTATTTGTGATCGTCGATTGGAACGTTGTCTCGTCGACTTATATGTATATTCGGGAGATGCCCAAACTCATAGGCTAACCTTGTGACTCGAGCCAACATGGGCATGGTCGAGAAGCTTGGGGAACCATGAGAAATTTATAAAATTTGATCTATTTGAGAGATCTCGCTTGGCATACTCGAGTAGTATCACCTTTTAAAATAATGAGCGGGCCCGGAACAGGGGGTGTAACGGTGAACGGGATTCGTGAAATAAAGTGGTGTTTTACGGACTATGTGAGAACCCGTATTTTCCCTAATAATTTTCCTAGGGTTTATTTCCTTTAATGGCATGTTTTCTGCATTTTCTGGCTTAGGAAAATTCTCCTGGTGAATTTTATGAGTAATAATAGTTTTTAGATGATTTTTCTAGTATTGGAGAGTTTTTGAGAAATTAAGCATATATAATGGACGTGGGACCCACTAGTGCGAAAAGTTCGGAAAAATTCGGATACTGGTTGAAATTTATCGGGTGTTAAGAGATAAGTAGAGGAGGTGAAGTGATTGATGTGAGAGGTGACAAAAGGATAGAAATGCATTTATGAGGTGCCAAGTGTCACTATCTCATTGGGTGGACTTTATGGAATACTATTCATTTTTTTGACTTTTTCCCATTAAGTTAAATATCTCAAAAAAATCAAAAAAATTCACCATTTCTTACTCCTTGGTGGCCGGCCCTCTTAAGCTCAAGAAGCTTCAATTTTCAAGCTTTCAACTAGCTCAATCTTCCAAACCAATTGCATAAACTAGTTTCTACTCCATAAAATCCTTCCATTAGGTGCTAGTAAGTTGTTTGGTGAAGTTTTTAAGGAAGTTAAGGTGTTCTACAACTCCCTCTCTCTTGTTTACTAGGTAAGTGGTGATTACACTTCCTCCTAGACTTAATGATGTTTAATTTGTGCCTAGTGGTGGCTAAAGTGTTGGAATTTGTAGTTTATTTCTTGGTTTGGGATGAATTGGTGAAGTTTTTATTTTATTGAGGAATTTTCTGGTTTAATGTGATCATGATGTTGTGGTTATTTATGATGGTTTTTAATAAGGGGTTATGACTCTAGTGGATGTAAATGATTGATAATTGCAACCAATTTTGGGTTTGGAAGGAATTTGAGGAAGTTAGGGTTTCATAACCCCCTTTTCTGTCCGGTTTTGGATCATATGGTTAAAAGCCGAATTGGCATTTTCTTAAAACATGAAAGTTGTAGGTATTGATGTGTTTGAGGTTCCTGTAAAATTTCAGGGCATTTGGAGTAGTGTAGAATGAGATATGTCGATTTTACTGTTGCTGTTCTGGGTGATCAGAATGTGCGAACTGCGCTTGTAATCGTCTATTTTGACTGGAATTTCTTTGGATTTGGATGTTGGTGTCTTCTGATGAAATGTATCTTGATATCTTAGCTACCACATTCCTTTGGAATCAATGCATTTGGACCTGTATAGACTGAGTTGGACTAATTACAGCATAGTGTGATTTGTAAACCTGCAATTACGGTTCTGGTTTGGTATTCTGCATTTTTGACCTAGTTGTGCTAGGATTTGGACTGAGTGGCCTTCTACATTGTTGTAGCCCTGTCTTTTAGATTCGAGATGGTGGCTCTTACACCCTCATCCGATAAGCGTAGCGCATTTTGTGCCATTACCGCAAAAGGAGGACGAAAACTATTTTTTTTTTGTTAAGGTCAAGTTAGTGCATTGCTGAATTTTCTGGTTTGCTATAATGCCTATATATGCATATGAAACCTTATTGGGATTGTGATTGGCATTGCTTTATGACTTGTTATCGAGTCTCATTGCACATGTTTGCATGTTCTAGGAAGTGACGGTGGTGCACGACGTTCGTTTAACGACGGTGCTTGAAACATCACCTACTTGAGTGGTGAGTATACTACTCACTTGAATGTTACAATGTGGCTTTTCTATATGTGATTTTGATGCCTTGAAGGCTTATTTGGCTATTGGAATTGATTGAGACGAGGGTGTACTTGACCGCCCTCACCCCTTGTGATACCGTTAATGACTGATTACCGTTTTACTGAAATACTGCACTTGCTATATGAGATATTGAATTCACTTCATGAAAAACTGATTTGGTGTCGTTTGGACGAGTATCCAACGGCCTTACTGTACTACTGAGCTCAACCCCGTTGGTAGTCAATTGAATTGAGCCGGCGAGGGCTTGGTCGTGAAAATTGACATGCCACGGGGACTGTACTGGGGAATCTTGTAGTAATGAGACTCTTGGTTCCGGTATACTCGAGTATTACCAAAAGCTACTGATTGGAGTGCGGGCCCGGTTGGGGTATGTTTGGTGGAAGGAATGGGAGTGAAGTGGGTTCTACGGTTGGTACTCATAAACGTTGACGGAGAGTCAATGAGATTGGATCAAGAATATAAGCGTGGAAATGGGCTCTTGAGAGCCGTCCGTATCCTTTTACTGATTTGTTTTATTCCTTAATTGTGTACTTGAAATGAAAGGTTATGCTTAAGTGATCTTTGTTGCTTATGTGGTAGTAACTCACTGGGCTTAAGCTCATTCCGTTCCATTTGTTTTCCTTACAGGAAATGACCACTTTTGGAAAAGGTTGTGTTAGTTGGTTGTCAAGTTGAGCTCCTGTAAATGGTTTTGAATAGCTCTTTGAATGAAACCCTAATGTGTATTGGGTTCAATTTCTTTTGATTGGCAAACCGAACATGTATATCCATGATGAATCGTTTTGATATGCCGCTTTGGCTTTTGGCTTGTAAATGTTACATTTCAATGTATATGTGTTTGGTTGACATTTGGTTGGATTTCGGATTAACTCGTATTTCAAACGGCGAAAGAAAAATTTCTGGCGGGAATGAACAGGGCCAAATCCGGCCAGGAATCCGGCCAGAAACTGGCCGGATTGTCGGCCGGATTGCCTTGGGTTTTTTTTTTGAAAATCCGGCCTTGCTCACTGGACAGTATCCGGCCAAGAATCCGGCCGGTAATCCGGCCAGATTCCGGCCGGATTCTGCTGTGCCAGGCCACTATTCATCATTTTCGTTTTTCAATTTTTTTTCCTTTTAATATTTGTGGCTTGTCCGAGCGCACTTTTACTTTCCCGAAACGTTCTAGATCGCGTGTAACTGCTCGTTAGTCCTGGCGAGAGCTGGGCAGGCAGTCCGCTAACCCCTTTGGTTCGCCTTAGGGGAAAGTGGGGCTGTTACAAGTGGTATCAGAGCCACTTCGCGTGGTCTCTGCGCGGAGTGAGACTGGGCCAAGTGGTGTTGTGGTCCTAATTTCATGAATATGTCTAAGTGCTCGTTTGAGCATAAGTTATGAACCGGGCATGTGATAAGTGTACGAATCATTATCATGGGACTCAAGGAAGCTAGGTATGTATGTCGGGTAGGAATCTTTAATAAGGATGGTTTACTCTTGGGACCGGCCGGCTCGAGTTATGAATTATCTTAGATGGGATTCTTGCACCCGGATACGAAAGATATGAGGGCCTAGGTTAGAAAGGATTTGGTGAACTAGTAAGGCCATTCCCCGGTGAATCGTCTATGTTTGTTTCTGACTTGCCTGTACTTGACTCGACTGATTGTATATATGTGTGTGGCTTGATCTTGCTTGGCTTGTATATATATGTTTGTGATCATGTTTGGATTGTATAACTATGTGTTATTGTGAAAGTTTTGAGTGTTACTTACATGCCTTGTTACTACTTTGGTTTAGTATTCTTGCCTAGACCAAGTAAACTTATGGAAGGTACACGGAGTGGTCGGGGACGTGGGCGCGGAACTAGACAACCCACACCGGTTAGGGGTACGGGGAAACCTCTACTGGACCCAATCTGGAACCGCAAGTAAACCCTAATGTGCAAATAGCTGCTGCTATGCAGCAAATGACAAACCTGCTAGCACAAGTAGTGCAGCAACAAGGCCAGAACCCAAACCCTAACCCTGGAAACCCCGGAAACCCTGGCCATCATGTCGAGGGCGAAGATAGAGCTCTCGAACGATTCCAAAAGTTCGCTCCGCCAAAGTTTGTTGGGGGACCCGACCCAGACGTTGCCGAAAGATGGCTTGAAAAGATGGTGGATATATTTGCAGCCCTACACTACCCTGACGAACGGCAGGTGACTTTTGCCGTGTTCCAGCTTGAGAGGGCAGCCCGTTCCTGGTGGAACGTAATTCGGCAGAAATGGGAACGAGAACAGACGCCCAGGACTTGGGTGAACTTTATTCGAGAGTTCAATGCGAAGTTTTTCCCTCCTCTAGTTCAGGAGAGGAAGGAAGACGAGTTCATTCGACTCCGCCAAGGAGCCCAAACTGTGGCGGAATATGAGAGCCAGTTCACCCGCCTATCCAAATTTGCGCCCGAACTCATCATGACCGAGCAACGAAGAATACGGCGATTTGTCCAGGGCCTGAACGTAGAAATCCAGAAGGACCTCGCGGCAGCCCAAATTAATGCCTTCAGCGAAGCAGTGGAGAAGGCACAACGAGTAGAGAATGCTAGGCTCCAGGTGAAAAACTTCCAGGCGAAAAAGAGGGGATTTCCTGGAAGCAGTTCGGGGCAGGGGGATGAAAGTACCCCTCCCAAGTTTGGGCGAGGAACGGGAGGAATAAGGATGCCGGGAGTGTCACAAGAGAGCCCGTCAAGAGGAAGATCGGTTTCTACAGCACGCGGACCCTGCGGGTATTGCGGAAAATTAAACCACTCGGAGGACAATTGCTGGAAGAAAGGAGGAAAATGCTTGCTCTGTGGGAGTGCCGAACATCAAATTGCGAACTGTCCAACTCGTCTGCGCGAGCGGCAAGGGACTCTGACACCAACTACGACTAACTCTACCCAGCCGAAGGGGGACAAGGATGGATCGAAAGTGTCCTCTCGGGTGTACTCCTTAGAACAACATCAAGTCTTTGACCCATTAGAGGACGTGGAAGGTAATAATTTACTGAACCTGGCCAGTGAAGGAGTACAGATCTGTTAGCTAAGTATAATGCTCAATTTAATCCCGGAGTAGTCAATGATAAGGAATTTCGAGGACGAAATTCTTTTAAGGGGGAGAGAGTGTGAGAACCCGTATCTTCCCTAATAATTTTCCTAGGGTTTATTTCCTTTAATGGCATGTTTTCTGCATTTTCTGGATTAGGAAAATTCTCCTGGTGAATTTTATGAGTAATTATAGTTTTTAGATGATTTTTCTAGTATTGGAGAGTTTTTGAGAAATTAAGCATATATAATGGACGTGGGACCCACTAGTGCGAAAAGTTCGGAAAAATTCGGATACTGGTTGAAATTTATCGGGTGTTAAGAGATAAGTAGAGGAGGTGAAGTGATTGATGTGAGAGGTGACAAAAGGATAGAAATGCATTTATGAGGTGCCAAGTGTCACTATCTCATTGGGTGGACTTTATGGAATACTATTCATTTTTTTGACTTTTTCCCATTAAGTTAAATATCTCAAAAAAATCAAAAAAATTCACCATTTCTTACTCCTTGGTGGCCGGCCCTCTTAAGCTCAAGAAGCTTCAATTTTCAAGCTTTCAACTAGCTCAATCTTCCAAACCAATTGCATAAACTAGTTTCTACTCCATAAAATCCTTCCATTAGGTGCTAGTAAGTTGTTTGGTGAAGTTTTTAAGGAAGTTAAGGTGTTCTACAACTCCCTCTCTCTTGTTTACTAGGTAAGTGGTGATTACACTTCCTCCTAGACTTAATGATGTTTAATTTGTGCCTAGTGGTGGCTAAAGTGTTGGAATTTGTAGTTTATTTCTTGGTTTGGGATGAATTGGTGAAGTTTTTATTTTATTGAGGAATTTTCTGGTTTAATGTGATCATGATGTTGTGGTTATTTATGATGGTTTTTAATAAGGGGTTATGACTCTAGTGGATGTAAATGATTGATAATTGCAACCAATTTTGGGTTTGGAAGGAATTTGAGGAAGTTAGGGTTTCATAACCCCCTTTTCTGTCCGGTTTTGGATCATATGGTTAAAAGCCGAATTGGCATTTTCTTAAAACATGAAAGTTGTAGGTATTGATGTGTTTGAGGTTCCTGTAAAATTTCAGGGCATTTGGAGTAGTGTAGAATGAGATATGTCGATTTTACTGTTGCTGTTCTGGGTGATCAGAATGTGCGAACTGCGCTTGTAATCGTCTGTTTTGACTGGAATTTCTTTGGATTTGGATGTTGGTGTCTTCTGATGAAATGTAGCTTGATGTCTTAGCTACCACATGCCTTTGGAATCAATGCATTTGGACCTGTATAGACTGAGTTGGACTAATTACAGCATAGTGTGATTTGTAAACCTGCAATTACGGTTCTGGTTTGGTATTCTGCATTTTTGACCTAGTTGTGCTAGGATTTGGACTGAGTGGCCTTCTACATTGTTGTAGCCCTGTCTTTTAGATTCGAGATGGTGGGTCTTACACCCTCATCCGATAAGCGTAGCGCATTTTGTGCCATTACCGCAAAAGGAGGACGAAAACTATTTTTTTTTGTTAAGGTCAAGTTAGTGCATTGCTGAATTTTCTGGTTTGCTATAATGCCTATATATGCATATGAAACCTTATTGGGATTGTGATTGGCATTGCTTTATGACTTGTTATCGAGTCTCATTGCACATGTTTGCATGTTCTAGGAAGTGACGGTGGTGCACGACGTTCGTTTAACGACGGTGCTTGAAACATCACCTACTTGAGTGGTGAGTATACTACTCACTTGAATGTTACAATGTGGCTTTTCTATATGTGATTTTGATGCCTTGAAGGCTTATTTGGCTATTGGAATTGATTGAGACGAGGGTGTACTTGACCGCCCTCACCCCTTGTGATACCGTTAATGACTGATTACCGTTTTACTGAAATACTGCACTTGCTATATGAGATATTGAATTCACTTCATGAAAAACTGATTTGGTGTCGTTTGGACGAGTATCCAACGGCCTTACTGTACTACTGAGCTCAACCCCGTTGGTAGTCAATTGAATTGAGCCGGCGAGGGCTTGGTCGTGAAAATTGACATGCCACGGGGACTGTACTGGGGAATCTTGTAGTAATGAGACTCTTGGTTCCGGTATACTCGAGTATTACCAAAAGCTACTGATTGGAGTGCGGGCCCGGTTGGGGTATGTTTGGTGGAAGGAATGGGAGTGAAGTGGGTTCTACGGTTGGTACTCATAAACGTTGACGGAGAGTCAATGAGATTGGATCAAGAATATAAGCGTGGAAATGGGCTCTTGAGAGCCGTCCGTATCCTTTTACTGATTTGTTTTATTCCTTAATTGTGTACTTGAAATGAAAGGTTATGCTTAAGTGATCTTTGTCGCTTATGTGGTAGTAACTCACTGGGCTTAAGCTCATTCCGTTCCATTTGTTTTCCTTACAGGAAATGACCACTTTTGGAAAAGGTTGTGTTAGTTGGTTGTCAAGTTGAGCTCCTGTAAATGGTTTTGAATAGCTCTTTGAATGAAACCCTAATGTGTATTGGGTTCAATTTCTTTTGATTGGCAAACCGAACATGTATATCCATGATGAATCGTTTTGATGTGCCGCTTTGGCTTTTGGCTTGTAAATGTTACATTTCAATGTATATGTGTTTGGTTGACATTTGGTTGGATTTCGGATTAACTCGTATTTCAAACGGCGAAAGAAAAATTTTTGGCGGGAATGAACAGGGCCAAATCCGGCCAGGAATCCGGCCAGAAACTGGCCGGATTGTCGGCCGGATTGCCTTGGGTTTTTTTTGAAAATCCGGCCTTGCTCACTGGACAGTATCCGGCCAGATTCCGGCCGGATTCTGCTGTGCCAGGCCACTATTCATCATTTTCGTTTTTCAATTTTTTTTCCTTTTGATATTTGTGGCTTGTCCGAGTGCAGTTTTACTTTCCCGAAACGTTCTAGATCGCGTGTAACTTCTCGTTAGTCCTGGCGAGAGCTGGGCAGGCAGTCCGCTAACCCCTTTGGTTCGCCTTAGGGGAAAGTGGGGCTGTTACAGACTAAATATACCTACCCGGTTGACGGAGTGTCATCGCGCAGAGGTATATGATCGAGACTTGGCAAAGCAAGTGGAATCTAGCTCCTGAGAGCTCCCATATCCTCATTGAGTGTGTTTTATTTCAAATTGTGAATTACTTGAATGTTATAGATTTATTTCTCGTATAAGTGCTATTGCTACTTGAACTATGTATTTGCATGTTTTTTGGCCTCACTGAGCATTAACTCATACCATTAGTTTTTTTTTCCTTAACAGGAGCTGAAATGGAAAGAATTATGGAGAAGCCAACTCGATGGACTTTTGATTAGGATTTTGAATGTAATTGGTTAGACGACTTTTGGAGGTTGTATATTTTGGGACTGTTGAGGTACTTTTGGTAACTTGTGATGTAAAATTTGAATGTTTATTAAGGAAGCGACTTTTCTTCACTTCGACTTTTATTATTTGGTTATTTACCCTTAAGTTTGAATTGGATTTGTTTCTAGCATAGGATTCTTTCAAACTATCATGCAATTTTATAATGAAAGATTCAAGATCATCATCACTTTCATCATCACTTTCAAATTGAGAGTTACAAGTTGTTACCTCATCATCTCCAATGGCCATGAAAGACAATTGAGCAGATTCTTCTTCCTCTTCAATTTCACCATCGGAGTTGCATTCATTCCATGTGAACTGGAAGTTGTAGAATCTGGGTTTTCTTTCACCTTTTGTGAGAACCCGTAAAACCCTAATATTTTTCCTAGGGTTTATTACCCCTTAATTACATAATTTTTTGCATTTTCTGGCTTAGAAATATTTTGAATTTTATGAGCAATTATAGTTTTTAGATGTTTTTTCTAGCATTGGTGATTTTTTAGAAAATTAAGATTATCTATTGGATGTGGGACCCACTAGTGCGAAAAGTTCGGAAAA